>NC_088417.1:53463378-53767267 GCF_034236695.1 Oncorhynchus nerka | reverse complement strand
TGGATACAGGTGTGTTTGAATGCCCAGTCATGTTCATATCATCTCAGACATAAATTACTGCAGTGTAAGACCATCCATAGAACATACTATACGCCAGTGAAACTGAATATCATGCACTCAGAGATGTAATTCCGCTGCTGGAGGTGTAAAACACAAAGGGGACATATATTTGCATATGTCATGTTCTTCTGAAGGCTGGCTGAAGAGTGTCTTCTTTTATCTCAGTATGTCTACATATTCTCCCTCTCCCTGTGTTTGTTTGCTTGGAAATGTTGATACCGGAGACTTATCTATAGAAATGGTGTAACAAAGCATTTATAGTGGCTAAGTAATGCATGCCATTACTTGGAAGATAGGTTATCCTTCCACAATGTCAAGTTATGTATCACTAGATTTGATTTATTACAAGATTAAGGGTATACTGGGCAACTTTCATAAGGCCTCGATGCGTTATATGGAATACAGTACGAGTCTGTATTGAAAACATGCCCAGGTGAGATACCTATTTAGGCAATCCCTAGCTGTTGGGCTGCTCAGTCGTGCCCCTAATAGTCTGCCGTCCTGTGGGTTGTCTCTCTGGCCTTGGCTTAACAGACCTAAAACCAATAATGAATGTTTCACGAAGATCCTAAAGCTGAGTGGGGTGTGTTGAGGCGCTGTAGGATGGTGGACTCCTAGAGACAGGACGGGTCGACCCAGCTATATTGTAAAAATAGTAAAAAGAGCTCTACAGTCCTAGTAGTCCAATGAGATTAATTATATGAATGATTTGTTTTTACTGTGTGTTAATGTACAGTTGAAGTCAGAAGTTTACATACACTTGGGTTGGAGTCATTTTTTAACCACTCCACAAATGTCTTGTTAACATACTATAGTTTTGGCAAGTCAGTTTGGACATCTACTTTGTGCATGACAAGTAATTTTTCAAACAACAAACTGTTTTCAAACAGACAGATTATTTCATAATTCACTGTATCACAATTCCAGTGGGTCAGAAGTTTGCATACACTAAGTTGACTGTGCCTTTAAACAGCTTGGAAAATTCCAGACAATGATGCCATGGCTTTAGAAGCTTCTGATAGGCTAATTGACATAATTTGTATTTGTGGATGTATTTCAAGGCCTTCCTTCAAACTCAGTGCCTCTTTGCTTGATATCATGGGAAAATCAAAAGAAATCAGCCAATACCTCAGAAAAAAAATTGTAGACCTCCACAAGTCTGGTTCATCCTTGAGAGCAATTTCCAAACGCCTGAAGGTACCACGTTCATCTTTACATACAATGGTACGCAAGTATAAACACCATGGGACCACGCAGCCATCATGCCACTCAGGAAAGAGACACGTTCTGTCTCCTAGAGATGAACGTACTTTGGTGCGCAAAAGTGCAAATCAATCCCAGAACAACAGCAAAGGACCTTGTGAAGATGCTGGAGGAAACAGGTACAAAAGTATCTATATCCACAGTAAAAACGAGTCCTATATCAACATAACCTGAAAGGCTGCTCAGCAAGGAAGAAGCCACTGCTCCAAAACCGCCATAAAAAAAGCCAGACTACGGATTGCAACTGCACATGGGGACAAAGATCGGGATTTTTGGAGAAATGTCCTCTCGTCTGATGAAACAAAAATAGAACTGTTTGGCCATAATGACCATTGTTATGTTTGGAGGAAAAGGAGGAGGCTTGCAAACCAAAGGACACCATCCCAACCTTGAGGCACGGGGGTGGCAGTATCATTTTGTGGGGATGATTTGCTGCAGGAGGGACTGGTGCACTTCACAAAATAGATAGCATCATGAGACAGGAGAATTACGTGGATATATTGAAGCAACATCTCAAGACATCAGTCAGGAAGTTAAAGCTTGATCTCAAATGGGTCTTCCAAAGGGACAATGACTCCAAGGATACTTCCGAAGTTGTGGAAAAATGGCTTAATAAGGACAACAAAGTCAAGGTATTGGAGTGGCCATCACAAAGCCCTGACCTCAATTTCATAGAAATGTTGTGGGCAGAACTGAAAAAGCGTGTGCAAACAAGGAGGCCTACAAACCTGACTCAGTTACAACAGCTCTGTCAGGAGGAATTTTTTGCTTAATTTTTGTTCCAAATAGAGTCTGCATATTGGGTTGTGCAAAAACGCAGGAAATTAGCTTTACATGCCACAAAAAAATTATTCGGGGAGTACCCCCAGCCAGGTTATGTCCCCACCACTTATGAAACCAAAGTGACACCCCTGTATTTTGAAAGATGAGAAGTTTTTAAAGATTTTAACAATAATAAATATCGCTTTGATGTCACAAGCCAAACCCCCATTATTCCAAATGTGCACTTCACATTTCCATATTATAAATCTCATGTAATATACAGGGTCAATGTTTATGATCACTATGTTGATTGTACATTAACAAGATGGCATGGCGTTATTCCCTGGGTTGTCTTGAACATAATGAGCCCGTGTTTGTTGTATTGTGAAGAAGATTAGCCTTGGACCACATCTGAAGACACTCATTACTCCATTCTATGCGCTCCAAAATTACTGTCTACTTCTCTGAATTGCCTAGTGAAAGCTTAACACTGTACGATCATATTTTATAATTTAGCTAGTGATGTTGGCAATAGAACAAGCTTTCAAATTATGCCCACTTGACCCAGATTGTGATTTATAATGGACAGTTTTTGGATTGCGTAAACAAGCACAGTAGTGGTGTAAAGGCAAGGGTGCAGGGCTGTGTTCCAAAGACAACAACTACAAGTTTGCTTGCTCTAGTTCCTCAGCTGGGAGAGGTCCATAAAGCACCTTATAGTTGAAGACTCTTCCTTTAGTCATAAAAGGGCATTGAAATGACTTAGGAACTGTGCACACTTTGGAGAGGTGTGTGGCCACTTGGAAACTCTAGTTAGACCACTCACTCAAACCCTTGCCAGGTTTTTTTCTTAAGTTGCACCTACCCCAAATGTTTCAAGAATATTCTTATCACGTTACTGAATGTATCCAGAGTATTTTCAGATTTTGTTGTCAACAAATGCGGTGAAAAGTACAGTAAATGTAAAAGGCACATAAAATCAACAGCGTTTGGATTTAGTCCTGTGTCAGGAAAAATGTTGTGTTCTCACCTTTAGTCTAACATTTTCCCATAATCTCCAAATTGTACACTTTTAATTGCTACCATGGTTATGCATATGCTTTCCATATTTTTCCTGGAAGAAACATTTCAATGTAGCCCTATCCATATATGCCAGTTTCCACAAGAGTAAAGGGTTAAAAACAAGTGCAAAAGTGACAATTTCATGCAGCTCTAATGGGTAGTTTTAAGACCTATAAAAAGCTGTTCTTAATGGTAAATCAGTTGATAATGGCATGGATTTTGAGAGTGGAAGCGCAGCCTATCTAGCCATGACTCACAGTGCCCATGGAAGAAAAGATGTGCCTTTTGTGCCGGTGAATCTCGTATTAGAAATATAAGAAACGATTGGCTCCCCGCATTTTGTTGAATTTGATTAAAAACCAAGCATAACCTACCTTCCTCTTGGTCAAGGCTGGTTAAGCAGCATCGTTTTTCTTTAACCCTAATGCTTTTTCATTGTTCACAATTTACATACCTGCATTTTGTTTGTTCAAGAAGGTTACCCATCCCCATTTTCATAGAGTGCCCCTCGTCCGAAAACCAAAGACAAGCTCCTCTAAACTATTGTATTAATTTGTCCTATAATGCCATATCAAAGGCCGCAAACATATTTAACGAACTAGGCTAAAAGGGACTAACATTTGAATTGGAGTTGATGACAATGCAACACACAAAAGACCATAAATACACAACTTGAAGCAACCACATATGGAGCCTGTTCTAATTGGTAAGTGAGGGGCCAAGCCTTGAAAGACCTACAACTAGTCTATTCATCAAAATCCAGGCTTTTGCCACCACCACCTACTGTGTCCATTATTCATTTGTGAAAATAGCAAAAATATTTCTGGCACAACCCCGAACCTATAACGCTAACGCCAGCGCTAAGATTTACCATTGTGTTTGGTTTGTTAAAATAGAGCCCATTGTCTGCAGCCAAACAGACAAAAGCGGCTGCGGCCATATTAAAGCCCCCACTGGGAAGCCAGGAGACAGACAAGGACGTCACATGACCACAAACAAGCTAATCACAAAGCAGAAGAATTAGAGGAAGCATTGCCACACAGTCAATCAGCAGCAAGGCAAGCTAGCTAGTGGCCAATAAGGGAGGTTCAACTTACAGTACCATAGAAGGGGGGCCTAGAGGGGTGGGTGGGGGATGGAAGGGGCTATTCCTGTACCAGCATTATATCTTAACATCCCCATTGCTTCCGTAACCGTCGAAAACCTCACTACACGTGGCTAAGTTTTGGGTGCTTGGGGAAGGGCTGGGGCTGTGGCCGGGACTATAGCCAGGACTGTAGCCTGGACTGTGACTGGGTTGAGGGCTTGTTCTGGGGTTGGAGCAGCTGGGGTGGGGGCTGCTAGGGGTTAGGTGGTGGGGGAGGTGGTGGTGGTTTGGGTGGTGGTGTTCAGACGTCGGTGCCTCCACCTTCATTCGCTTGGCCTCGTTCCGGGACTTGTAGCAGAACTCAATGAGGGCCACCAGCATGGCCAGGCCCAGGCCCCCACGAGGATATAGAAGACCCCCGCCACGTTGCTCAACGACAGGGCCTGAGACGACTTGTCCTGGGGCGGTTGGAGGAGAGACACAGGGCAGACAGGCAATCAGAGACGTGGCTGTGGTGGGGGGCTGAGAACACACACACATGCAAACATACTCACATTCCTACTCATATATACAGTGCCTTCGGAAAGTATTCAGATCCCTTGACTTTTTCCACATTTTGTTACGTTACAGCCTTATTCTAAAATTGATTAAATAAAACAATTTCCTCAGCAATCTATACACAACACCCCATAATGAAAATGTGAATACAGGTTTCTATAAATGTTTGCAAATTTATAAAAAACAAAACCAGATATACCTTATTTACATAACTATTCAGACCCTTTGCTATGAGACTCGAAATTGAGCTCTGACCGAGCTCTAGAGTTCCTCTGTGGAGATGGGATAACCTTCCAGAAATACAAGCATTTCTGCAGCACTCCACCAATTAGGACTTTATGGAAGAGTGGCAAGACGGAAGCCACTTCTCAGTAAAAGGCACTTATCAGTAAAAGGCGCGACAGCCTGCCAAAAGGCCCCTAAAGTACTCTCAGGCCATAAGAAACAAGATTCAACTGGTCTGATGAAACCAAGATTGAACACGTCTGGAGGAAACCTGGCACCATCCCTCCGGTGAAGCGTGGTGGTGGCAGCATCATGCTGTGGGGATATTTTTCAGTGGCAGGAACTGGGAGACTAGTCAGGATCGAGGCTAAGATGAACGGAGCAAAGTAGAGGTCCTTGATGAAAACCTGCTCCAGAGCGCTCAGGACCTCAGACTGGGGCAAAGGTTCACCTTCCAACAGGACAATGACCCCAAGCACACAGCCAAGGCAATGCAGGAGTGTTTCAGGACAAGTCTCGGAATGTCCTTGAGTGGCCCAGCCAGAGCCCAGACTTGAATCTCTGGAGAGACCTGAAATTAGCTGCGCAGCGACGCTCCCCATCCAACCTGACAGAGCTTGAGAGGATCTGCAAAGAAGAATGGGATAAACTCCCCAAATACAGGTGTGCTAAGCTTGTAGCTTCATACCCAAGAAGACTCAAGGCTGTAATTGCTGCCAAAGGTGATTCAACAAAATACTGAGTGTAGGGTCTGTATACTTACATAAATCTGATATTTCAGTATTATTTTTTTTATAAATTGGAAAAAAAAATCTAAACTGTTTCTGGGGTATTGTGGGGTATTGTGTGTAGGTTGTTGAAGGAAAATAATGATTTAATCAATTTTAGAATAAGGCTAACAAAATGTGAAAAATGTCAAGTGGTCTGAATACTTTCCGAATTCACTGCACCAGGCAATTATATTACACATTACAACACACGTGCACAAATACATAGTTGACTAATCTAAAACACACACAAACACACTTTGCCAAACTCACACACACATATATATATATACACTTTCCAGTTCAGACCTGCTCTTGCTTTCAGCTCTGTGGCTACTGCTACAGCTGATATCACCATGATGTTCCCATGCCAACCAATCTAATGATGTCTTGATAAAGTGTGACTATGACATTTTTTACAGCAATTAAGGAGGAAAACAATTATTCTAAATTCACTAGCTGCCTAAATGACTCAGTTAAAAATGTCCTTGGTCTCCACTCTCAAGTAGCTCCCTAGCCCTCTGTTATCTCTGCTTATAGTCATTGTGTAATTAGACGCTGTGATTTAAGACAAAGGGTGCAGCTCTTTCACGTTTCTTCTATCCCACTTTTCAGGTTAGTCGCCTGCTCCTAAAGGGGAGGCTTCCTTGTCAAAAGGAATCTGTTGAGGTTTGAGATTTTACGAAATGCTGCCTTGCATCTTATCTACTGCTGATTGGAGTGTGGGAGAGTACTTTCAAAGATCTACTTTTTAATTATACATGACAAGGAAATGCACTTGACAAGTACTTTTGACCCTAAGGTGTTTACATGCTGCTTTGTTGAGGCAGGAGTTCTCTTTACATGATTGAGTATTGCCCAATGGATAAACTTACTAGAACCAATCTAGAGTGGGCTAGAATGACTGGCATACTATTCATAGAAATATAATAGAGTTTACCAGTCAAGGTAAGAGGTTCCATGCCTGTTCCACTCATTCTACTTCTATGATACTAATAATCTACCGTGACATTACAACTGCACAACTTTAATACGTGCACTGCTAAGTGCACTACTAAGTATACACTACTAAGTGTGGCACAGATACAGGTGACAACCATATCAATGTGATCCTGCAGGTCTCACCATTTCATACATTGCTGTGCTGCTGCTACCACTGAATTGTGAGCATGCCTTCTAGTGGGATGTATTGTATCCCTCAGGCTACACCTTAAGTCTCTCTCTGTCCTATCTTTGTGTGTGTATGTGTGTGTGTCAGCCAGCCTGCCTGCTCTCCTGCCTCCCTATCCGTCTGCCTGGCTACCTGCCTGCCTCTCTATCTGCCTGTGTCTGTCTGTCTGCCTTCCTACCTGCCTTTCTACCTGCCTGCCTCCATGCTTGTCTGCCTATCTTCCTATCTGTCTGTTTGCGGTGGGGTTCATCAGTGTGACAGAACAGTCAGTGAGGAGGTGTGGTCCCAGGACTTGCAGGAGACTGACCTTACTTCCTGAGGCCGTGGGTCCACACTCGCCCTTATCGTACCACCATTTGTTTTTCAGCTTGTCTAAGACGCCTGATTCACTCAGTTTCAACACGGCTAGGTTTACTGGAGTTCTTCGAAACCGCACGTGTGAGGTCGAGGGGTCGGGGAGGGGTCAGGGGGGGAAATAACATAAATAACATCATAGGACATGTTATTTTATGTTATTCAGTCAAAAATGTAAAGAGCCCATACAGAGCACTTAACAGCTGAAAGTGACGGAGACAGGGGCCCCATTGGTTTACATGTCTCTATGCTCGTGGTAGTGGAGAGGGGGCTAGGGGGTTGGTTTATGGGTGCCTGAGGGGCTGAGCACTACAGAAATATACATGGGGCCCCCACTGCATCGCTTTCTGGAACGGGCACATACTGCCGAGGCCTATCTCACAACAACCAATCAGAGGCTATTACTGTGAAGCTACAACTATTGGCAGAATTTTGTACCAAAGTCAACAACAATAAAAATAAAAAACAGAATTAAAAATATATATATTTATCCGTTTTTTAAACTATGGAAGTCATATTGAGATGTACATCTCTTTTTCAAGTGAGCCCCGTGAAGGACAACTTCACATTTCGCCATAAGATGCTGTACATTTATGCACAATGTAGTGTTTAGTGGGACTCCACAATGTGACTGACTTCAAGGTATCTTCAAAAATGATTCACTTAAGCTTTCGGTTACAAATAGGTGAACAATATTAACATCTACCAAAAGCGAATATTTGTGGTTTGACAGTAATCGCTCTCAACTCGTCCAGAACTATAGTATGTGCCACTGTGGCACGTCACAACGCCACTGTTGGTCACACGATGGGTGTCGCCCCGGCAGATGCACCTGTTACCACGAGAACAGTTTTACCCAATCGGCATGGGGCTGACACAAGGATGGCTAACCTTCTCGCCACCTCCGCCGCTGCCACACTCTCCCTTGTCGTACCACCACTTGTTTTTCAATTTGTCCAACAGGCCTTGTTCATTCAGTTTTAACACTGCCAGGTTAACTGCGCTTCTTGAAAATGATAAAACATATTTGGGTGAGTGAAGGTGAGTCGATAGCATCCAATTGGGGATAGGAGGGGGAAAGGGGGGATTATAAAGGGGGGACAAGGGTGGAAATAGAGGTGTGTTAATGCTCTATCTGTAACAATAAACCCTCACTCCCTCTCCCACCCTCCCTCTATACACAAACAGGTGAACAATAACTTCCACTTAAGACACTTTGAGACTGTATCATTTTGACTTAAGTGGAAGTTAGTATTTGCCTCAAAGATAGGACCCTCATTTACAGAACGGACAAACCTCTCGTTGGGACTTGGTTCACTTCAAAGTTTGATCCAAGGAAACTAAATTGAAGTAAATGAAACTTAAATCTCTATTTGTTTCCTTGGTTGTATCCCTGTGGCCTTTGTTTTTCTGTACATTACCTGATTGATGGTTAAACTCCATTACACATATTGTGTGTCCAAAATAGCACCCTATTCCCTATCTAGTGCCCATAGGGAAAAGATTGTGTAGTAACATAATTTTGATATATATTTTGATTCAGAGGAGTAAAACTTGCATCAAGAGAGATTTGTCCACGTGCATTCAGTGCATTTCAACTGTACTTTTCAGGAATATCAGGTACACATTGACAATGAGAGACAGAAATGTAGCTTAACTGACAGCAACATTATTAAAATAAATATTTCAGTAAAAGCTGATGAGAAAAAAGAAAAATGTGATTAAACGTCACCTTGTTTAACCTTTTAGGGTCACTTTAGGGTTAATGCCTTGTGAAATAGCTGCTTAGTCTGACATAGCCGCTCTGCATGCTGATTTGTGAGTTTCCATGGTGACAACCACAGAAGTGACTGACAGAAGATAGTGGGCGGGTTCCTCTGCCCAGGCATTGCTGATGCATGCCCGATCTTACAATGCCTGGATAGCAATGTTCCCTCTAAACTGTGCGAGTATGTGGCCACGCACTTCCTCCAGGACTGCAGCGGAGAGACACAAGAGACTGAACTTCACTGAGTTCGCCCCATTAGTTCGCACGATATAGATCAACGTTTTTTCTGTGATCGAATCAACATTATATCAGCCCCTTTTCAATGCAACAAAACAAAACAAATCTAACTTTGTAAGAACGAGTCTGTGATTTTGTTGTAGACAGAGCCACCCGTGAGTGAATGTGCTCTTCAGATCAGTTCAGATCAGAGCACAGGGCCACGCCTGTGCACATTTGTTCATATTCTTTGCTAGTTAGCGAGTTATTAGCAGAGTTATAAATAAGTATAGGTCAGCAATGGGGAGTTACTGCTTCCTACATGAGCACAAAATGTGTAGGCTACATTTCAATCTGTGTTTGAAAAGCTAGTCAGGTAAAAAACGTACAGTATGTCTTAATTAAAGGGGCAGTGATGTATTTTGAGACAGGTTGGAATATGTAAATAAGCCCACAGGCAGAGGGGTAGCCTACATTGTCTAATTCTCTGTATGATAATGATAATACATTTTATTTTGTATTATTATACAACACAAGACAATGCAATGTACAGTCACCTATTTGGCCCACAGTCTTACAGACCAAGTAAAAAAATCATGAATTAATGTCATGCCCTTCATAATGTAAAAACGTCTTTAAAAGTCTCATGCAATAGGCCTGCATTGAACACCACATAGAGGCTACTGTAGGCAACATCAAAGAAATCAAAAGCTATTTCCACGTGAAAATATTATGGGATTCGCTCCATTGGTTTTGTTGGTAGGCCTACATTATGCTCAAATAGCCAATAGGCTACTGTCTAAAACTGTAAGGGTAACGTCTCAGTGTTCGGAAGTTCCACAACATTTTCGCTCACAAGACCTAACAGTTGCTCAGTGCCCCAAAGAATTTGGGGGAACATTGATGGATCGGTATTTTAAAGTATCAGCGAACCACATCGTATGTTAGAGCAATCTGTCTGTTGATGACGTGACACGCAATCATTGGTTGATGCATGCAACGTCCGAGCCGGGGGAACGCGACTGATAATTTAACCAAATAAAAATGGCCGCCATCTGGAACTACTGTGATCTGTCAGTGACTCCTCTTGCTGAAAACAGTCGGTAAATCCAGTACCAGTCGTTGTTTACATTGCAAACCCATGTCGTTGCCTTCTAGAGAAGCTCGTCAGTGGAATTTACAGGATTGGAGTTGGATTCAGATGAGTTTAGTGGCAATAGTGTGTGTGTGTGTGCGCATATGTTCCAAGCAAAGTGCAGCCCACCTCAGTATTCCCCACTTTCCAGCCATTATTTTCCTGTTTTTGTGGGGTGTTAGTTCACTTGTCACATAATTGTTGCTAGATGAATTTATTTAAAAAGAAAACCAATGCACAGTCTCTTGCTTGTACAAAGCACATGTTCCTGTTGATGTTATGATGGCTGAAACACACTGCTATAATCCAGTGGATTTATATCTGGGTAAATCCTAATAGCGTTGAGTATCTCACTCCATTATGCAGCTGTTATATTTATCAGAACCGTGTTTATGACCTTTTATCAAGCCTGACAACCGTTGGTACTGTGCGCACACACAGACACACACACACTCAATCTAGGCTTGATTACATTTTTCAATTCCTTTCAGTATGAGCTTGCTCCCATTCTTTTGATAGATGAGAGTTTCTAGTTTTGGCGAAGTGAAACTAACTCCCCGTGGTGAGTGGGGAATGATATTGTATTTTTCGGCAGGCCTGTAAATTCCACTGTGTATAAATCAGCTCTAGAGTCCAGCCAAGTCAGACAGGACTGAGCATTCACATCACTGATATCCCACCATCTCATATGAAACTTACTATGTTGCATCCCAAATAGCACTCTATTGCCTATGTAATGCAGTTATGGTTGCAACATTCCGGTAATTTTCCCCAAATTCCCAGGTTTTCCAGAAATTCCAGTTCGTGATATTCACAGATTCCAGGGGGGAATAAGCAGGAATTCCAGGAATTTGGGGAAAGTTAACAGAATTCTGCAACATTGGTCATAGTAATACTTTAGAATAATATTAAGGCGTATCAACATGCTGTTTTGACTCCTACTGGCACACCAACATAAAGCTGCACAAACATTACCTGGCAACAAGGAAGTAGAGCTGCAACAACACCAACTGTTGCCATGACCGCATGCCACGCCACACCAAACACAAATGTAAAAGCCACTACACCTATACCTTCATGAACATGAAAAAATTGTCCCAAACCAAACTCACCATAACTCAAACTTAACAAAAAAAGAAGTGTTAGATGAGCGTTATATGAGCGTTACTATACATATTCAGGCAGCACGCCAGGGAAGGTGGAATAACATAACAACACGCACAGCTTGGACATATTGTTATACCACTCCACCCACCTTAACAGTGAACCCTTGGGGGTGGCCACTCCGTATCCTTTGGAGTCCAGGTTTCCGCCAACCTTCATGGTGTCGCAGGGCTTCCGCTGTTCCGTGTACTCATTCATGGTTGACTCCAATAGGAAAGCGTACTTCCCTTTGCTCTTCCGCACACGTACAACCCCCTCCTGGGTGTTCTTGGTAAACACAGTCGGTTCGGCCGACTTCATGTAGCCCCACATCTTCTCGTAGACTGCGATCTTTGACCTCTGTGGTTGGTTTGGGGCAGATCAGGGGAGGGGTGGAGGAGGGTGGAGAGAGCATAGAAAGAGCACAGCCAAGTAGAGACGAGGACATGGAGGGGTTAACGTATAGTACAGAGTTACTGGTGGAGGAGCGAGTGTCGACTGAAAACAGTTACTGTAAAAACTCCTCCCTGAGTGAACGAGTTGAATGATCTGACCAGTATGGTGTCATGCGTGTGTTTGTGTGTGTCAGAGCTGATCAGTCCAGTACTACTTACCCTGAATTCTCATACTATATTTTTCTTTCTAGTAGCTGGGTCGTTCCACCAATTCGGAGCCTTTTCAGAAGTGTAACTTGGTCAAAAGAAACTTTCTGTCATAAAGAGCACATGTTCAACTTCATAACAAAAACATGTTTCCCCATCTCAAGACGGTAGCCCTTAACATTCGTACCCACGTACGGGTTGAACATTTCCGGTTTGGGCACTAATAAGTGGCTGTACAGTAACATGCTGTACATGAAGTCAGAGCTCTGGCTCTGCATTTCACAGCGCCTTATTGGTTTTGACTGACAACTGTTCCGAACTTGAGCACAGCGCGTGACAAGAAGATTACCCTGTCCTTCCCGGGAAAATTGCACATTTGTTGTTGTCTGAGTGAGGGAAATGCTGTACATGAAGATGACTCAATGTATTTTGAAAGATGAGATGTTGAGGATTATAATCAGTACAGCTTTGATGTCATACGATCGTACAGTGTTAGGCTTTCACAAGGCAATTCAAAGAAGCGGATGGTAATTTTGGTGCTGCATAGGAAGGAGGCATGAGTGCATTCAGGTGCGTGTGCATTCTTCGCTATAAACAAACACTGGCTCATTCTGTTCAGAACAACCCAGGGTATGATGCCATGTCATCTTGCATGTCATACAAGCAAGCCAAACACCCGTGAGTCCAAATGTGCACTTCACATTTCCCATATCATAAAACTCACGTCGTATACAGTGTCAACGTTTATGATCTGTGTTTGGTGTACAGTTACAAGATGACATGGCGCCGTAACCTGGGTTGTTCTGAACAGATTGAGCCTATGTTTGTTTATAGAGAAGAACATTTGCAGGGCACATGCATCTGAATGCACTCATGCTACCCTTCTATGCGGCACCAAAATTACCATCAGTTTCTTTGAATTGCCTTGTGAAAGCCTAACACTGAAAGATTGTATTTAATAACTTAGCTAGTCACGTTGGCAATAGAACAAGCACTCAAATCATGCCCACCTGACCCAGAATGCGATTTATAATGTACCGTTTTTTAAATTGCGTAAACAATACCAGTAATTGTGTGACGTTGGGAATGCAGGGTTGCATTCCAAATGAAACAACTACAAGTGTGCTGGCTCTAATTCCTCCATGGCACAGCTAGGAGAGTTCAAAAAAAGTACCTTCTAGTTGAAGAACTGTGGAGACATTTATAAAACATTTCTAGCCTGTCTATCTGGGTAAGAGGGTTGACGTGTTATGCATATTAAACATCTACAATCCAAAATTAAACCTAGAATCAGCTTTCTATTTTGCAACAAATCCTCCTTCACTCACGCCGCCAAACATACCCAAGTAAAATTGACTATCCTACCGATCCTAGTCTTCGGCGATGTCATTTACAAAATAAACTCCAACACTCTACTCAGCAAACTGTTTGCAGTCCATCACAGTGCCATCCGTTTTGTCACCAAAGCCCCATATACCACCCACAACTGCGACCTGTATGCTCTAGTCAACTGGCCCTCACTACATATTCGTCGCCAGACCCACTGGCTCCAGGTCATCTATAAGTCTTTGCTCGGTAAAGCTCCGCCTTATCTCAGCTCACTGGTCACGATAACAACACCCACCCGTAGCACGTGCTCCAGTAGGTATATCTCACTGGTCATCCCCAAAGCCAACACCTCCTTTGGCCGCCTTTCCCTCCAGTTCTCTGCTGCCAATGACTGGAACAAATTGCAAAAATCGATGAAGCTGGAGACTTATATTTAAACACTAACTTTAAACATCAGCTATCTGAGCAGCTAACCGATCGCTGCAGCTGTACATATCCCATCTGTAAATAGCCCATCCAATCTACCTACCTCATCCCCATATTGTTTTTATTTACTTTTCTTCTCTTTTGCACACTAATATTTCTACTTGTACATTATCATCTGCACATGTATCACTCCAGTGTCAATTCTTTTTACTTCGCTACTATGGCCTATTTATTACCTTACCTCCTCACGCCATTTGCACACACTGCATATAGACTTAAAAATATATATATATTGTGTTATTGACTGTATGCTTGTTTATGCCATGTGTAACTCGGTGTTGTTTTTGTCGCACTGCTTTGCTTTATCTTGGCCAGGTCACAGTTGTAAATGAGAACTAGCTTACCTGGTTAAATAAAGGTGAAATAATAATATTTTTTGTTATTAAAAGAAATGCTCGACCCTCTCAGTTTTCCACCTGAAAATTGCCAAAAAGAGTAGAAATATTTTAAAAGGAAGAGTTTCACCATATTAATAAAAGAGTTAAATTCACGTAACAGGGTTGACCTTAAAATGAGGGACAGACGTAAATGAATCACTAATCTGCAGAAATTACTGCCAAAGCAACAAAATAACTAGTACTTTTTAATGATGGTGAAACTTAGATACATTTAGGGATTAAGTGGTTGAAATCTTCCTAGAAGTGACACAGGGTTCACGGAGGGACATGTCAAAATGCAGAATTTTGGCACTTCAGATATCCTTTATTTAAATTAAAAATCAGATGAATTGAATTCTCCATGTGGTCTATATTAAAGTCACTTAATTAAATATAACAGGCTTTTAAAATGCAATATTGGTGCACAATTATTTCTTAAAATATCAAAGGCACTTTTCGTGGAACGACGCAGCTACTAGCTAAAACATTTTATTCCTACATACACAAATAGTCTATGAAATAGGACAAGGCCATAATATGAGAATTCAGACACAGCTTGTATCCAGTCCAGTACTATACTCACCCTGAAAAACTCTTTAGTGGAGCCGGAGTCTAGGGTGCCGTAGGCTATGTCTGTCTGTTTAGCCAGGTCTTCAGCACTCTCTATGGGCGACACCATCCTCTCTACTGTGAGGAAAGCAGCCAGGTTGGCCGTGTAGGAGGAGATGATGATGAGGGTGAAGAACCACCACACACCACCCACGATACGCCCAGATAGAGACCTGGGGAAGAGAGGGAGGAAGAGGAGGAAGGAGAGGAGAGGGGAGGAGAGAAGGGAGAGGACGGGTAGAAGGAGGGAGGATAGGATGGAGAGGAATAAGGGTGCCATATAGCAGGAGGTGAGAATGAGAAGGAGTGAAGGAATAGGAGAAGAGTGAGAAGAGTAGGGGGGTGTGATAGAGCGCAGAGTCCATCAGTAACAACAAATATTTATGAATCAACACAAATCCACAAACTATATCAAGTAGTGAGAGTGAATTACAGACAACGTTATAGGTGACCTGTGTGGTAAACCAGTTAGAGCTGCTGACCCTGCCACATGTATTCCAAAGTTGGCATGGGTTCAAATCCAGTCCACTGCCCTTCTGACTCGCAATCTTTATTGCCTCCCCTTAACTGTCCTTTCTCAATAAAGAAAAACCCACAAAAATTAAAGATCTAAAAAAAGAAGAACTCATACAATGGAACAGGCTCTGAGAGGACACTGACTGCACACTATCATCCAACCCATTTCCAAATCCACCTTAAGGCAGAGTGGCTCATTAAAACCCAATGCGTTTGTGTGTCAACCAGGTAGTGCGCTGCGGTCCCTCTTTCCTTTCCCTCTTTCTTTCTTTCTTTCTTTCTTTCTTTCTTTCTTTCTTTCTTTCTTTCTTTCTTTCTTTCTTTCTTTCTTTCTTTCTTTCTTTCTTTCTTTCTTTCTTTCTTTCTTTCTTTCTTTCTTTCTTTCTTTCTTTCTCTCTGTTTATTGGTGGGATGAAAAGAGCTGACGACATCACACAGAGCTCCCTCTGTTCAGCTCTGTTCTCGTCTTGTTTGTTGGCTCAAGGGAGACAGATAACTCACCGACTCTCGAGTGAGCAGGGGAAGGTCGTGAGGAGAATCTCAAACAAAATGGTGCATTGGAGTGAACAAACAACATTCTCTCTCCCCCCTTGGCGTGAACCAAACACAGAGAGAGAGAGGCTCTATGAAAACCCTTCAGTTCCTGTTGTTTTATCACACTAATTGCCTTTTCACACTATTTCACACATGCAGACCTGAACCAAACCGGCACTACCGTGCCGACCTGAACCTTTCATTCCAGCATGCAGCGACTATGGTGGATGTTCCCCCAGGCCAGCTCTGCTCAGTAATGTGAAAGGGGTAAAAAAGGGCAGATTCCACCTCAGTCAATGCTATAGTGTCTCCACATCACTTACCCCTGTTCCCCTTGTCGCTTAGGACAGGGCACACCGTGTCCCCTTCTAGTCTTATCCCTAGCACCTGCCACCAACTTGTCCCAATGTCTCAGTCACAATCTCACACATGCATGCACACACACACACCCTCTGCCCAACACACAGCAAAGATCTCACCAACCTGAGAGCCGCAGCAGCAAAGCATGTTTAACTGTACACAGAAGGCTATGCTGCAGAATAGTTCACGTATAAACTCTGTTAACTCTGCCTCTGGATTTGAATGCAGATTACGAGCCTCTCCCCCTTCATCATGCTCTCTCTCTGGTACTCTCTCTGGTTCTCTCCCTCCCTCCGGTTCTCCCCTCCACCTTCCCTCTCTCTCCTTTATTTATCTCTCTAGTTTCCCTCCCATAATGTCCCTTTCTCTCTCTCTCTCTCTCTCTCTCTCTCTCTCTCTCTCTCTCTCTCTCTCTTGCTTCTGTAATCCTTCAACATTCTCTGGAAAAGGTAGAAGGAGAAGGGCAGGGCTTCTCTTGCTTTATTTTTCTTTCTGTCTCCCTCCCTTTATTTTGTTTCTTTTTTTCTTTCTGTCTCCCTGTTTCTTTCTCTCCTTATCTCCTGCTCCATTCTCTCCTCCTCATTCCCTCTCGTAAGGTTTGCTCCCGTTGGAAGCTCTGAGGACAGAGAGCTGTGTCTGAGGACAGAGAGCTAGGGGACTTTCTCCCTCTCTCTCGCTACCCCCAGTCTGCGTTGATCTGAGGTGACTCCAGTGACTTTCATCCATGGTGACAGACGTGGTGATACCCTGATGGGCCAGAGCCAACAGGGGGAAGGAGAGAGAGGGTCATGTGGCAGCACCAGTATGACCCTGGTTTAACATCCTTGTTACATGGATGTGCGTGAGCGTGTGGCGTGTGTGCGTGCGAGTGACTCACCATACACATACTTTTCATTATTTGATGTCTGCATGGGTTGTGTGTTTGTGGACAGGTAATTAAGATTAAAGTATGTGATGTACAATATAAAATGACATAATATAATAGCAGAGCTACAGTTGAAGTCGGAAGTTTACATACACCTTAGCCAAATACATTTCAACTTAGTTTCACAATTCCTGACATTTAATCCTAGTAAAAATTCCCTGTCTTAGGTCATTTAGGAGCACCACTTTATTTTGAGAATGTGAAATGTCAGAATAATAGTAAAGAGAATGATTTATTTCAGCTTTTATTTTCTTCATCACATTCCCAGTGGGTCAGAAGTTTACATACACTCAATTAGTATTTGGTAGCAAGGCCTTTAAATTGTTTAACTTGGGTCAAACGTTTCGGGTAGCCTTCCACAATAAGTTGGGTAAATTTTGGCCCATTCCTCCTGACAGAGCTGGTGTAACTGAGTCAGGTTTGTAGGCCTCCTTGCTCGCACACGTTTTTCCGTTCTGCCCACAAATGTTCTATAGGATTGAGGTCAGGGCTTTGTGATGGCCACTCCAATACCTTGACTTTGTTGTCCTTAAGCCATTTTGCCACAACTTTGTAAGTATGCTTGGGGTCATTGTCCATTTGGAAGAACCATTTTCGACCAAGCTTTAACTTCCTGACTGATGTCTTGAGATGTTGCTTCAATATATCCACATAATTTTCCTGCCTCATGATGCCATCTATTTTGTTAAGTGCACCAGTCCCTCCTGTAGCAAATCATCCCCACAAAATGATACTGCCACCCCCATGCCTCACGGTTGGGATGGTGTCCTTCGGTATGCAAGCCTCCCCCTTTTTCCTCCAAACATAACGATGGTCATTATGGCAAAACAGTTCTATTTTTGTTTCATCAGACCAGAGAACATTTACCCAAAAAGTACGATCTTTGTCCCCATGTGCAGTTGCAAACCACAGTCTGGCTTTTTTTATGGCGGTTTTGGAGAAGTGGCTTCTTCCTTGCTGAGCGGCCGCTTATGTTGATAAAGGACTTGTTTTACTGTGGATATACATACTTTTGTATCTGTTTCCTCCAGCATCTTCACAAGGTCTTTTGCTGTTGTTCTGGGATTGATTTGCACTTTTTGCACCTAAGTACATTCATCTCTAAGAGACAGAACGCGCCTCCTTCCTGAGCGGTACGACGGCTGCGTGGTCCCATGGTTTTTATACTTGCGTACTATTGCTTGTACAGTTGAACGTGAACCTTCAGGCGTTTGGAAATTGCTCTCAAGGATGAACCAGACTTGTGGAGGTCTACAATTTTATTTGGCTGATTTCTTTTTATTTTCCCATGATGTCAAGCAAAGAGGCACTGAGTTTGAATGTAAGCCTTGAAATAGTTCCACAGGTACTCAAATGATGTCAATTAGCCTATCGGAAGCCTCTAAAGCCATGCCATCATTTTCTGGAATTTTCCAAGCTGTTTAAAAGGCACAGTCAACTTAGTGTATGCAAACTTCTGAGCCACTGGAATTGTGATACAGTGAATTATTAAGTGAAATAATCTGTCTGTAAACAATTGTTGGAAAAATTACTTGTGTCATACACAAAGTAGATGCCCTAACCGACTTGCCCAAACTACAGTTTGTTAACAAATGTGTGGAGTGGTTGAAAAACAAGTTATAATGACTCCAACATAAGTGTATGTAAACTTCAACTGTATGTAGAGTATATTAATGTGTCTCTAACTGCAGAAGTTGGGAGAGAGGGGGAAGACAGATAGGGGAGAGAGAGAGAGAGAGAGAGAGAGAGAGAGAGAGAGAGAGAGAGAGAGAGAGACAGAGAGAGAGAGAGAGAGAGAGAAGAGCCACAGTGAGGTTGACCTTGAGAGGAGCCTAAATAAATGAAGATGTGTTGTCTGCTCCCAGCATGATACACCCCCAGGCTAGCCCCTAGTGCTTTAGTTAGTCATGCTATCCCCCTCTCCCGCTCTCTTCCGTCCTTCTCTCTCTCCCTCCATGTCCTTTCCATTGCAGCCCTGATTAAGAATTTATTTCCTGAAATCAATTTGACCCTGCAAAAATTCAGCCTCACTTCTCTCATACGCTCACTCAAGTGATGCAGTCTGGCAAATATGATTTTCATATGCATGGTAGGGCAGACCGAACCAATCACACCCCATCCAATCAGGCCAGCCGGTGAGCACAGTGTAGACCAATCACACCCAGATCAAACTGTCCGTGGATATTTCTGGGGATGATCGGATAGCGTGTTAACCAACACGAGTCAAGGTGTACCCAGGTTGTTATTGTCAATATAATTTGTTCTGGCTGAAAAAAGGTTTAAACATAGAAAGTAGCCATAAGTTATAAACATACACAGAAAATTACAGAAAGTACTAACCTTGCTGGTCTACTGCCTTCAGCATCCACAAATATTTAATTTTATTATGGTATTGTGCATATCTTAATAGTGTAAATAATGAAGTATCTGTCTGTCTCCTGAGTCTATAACAGCGTGGCATTGGACTCAGGTCAAAGGTAGTGCAATATATAGGGAATAGGCAGCCTGCATCTTTAGTGACTCTAAACTGGGATTTGTTCTCAATTAGGGAGATCCCATGTCACCACTTCACCCACAAACACTCCCCTCTCCGTTGCCACGGAGACCCGGCATTACCATCGGAGATGAGCACACAGGGATATGAATTACTGCATTAATTATTATGGGGTGCCTTGGGGAGACGTGTGTGTGTGTGTGTGAGTGTGAGAGTGTCTGTATGTGTGTGAGAGAAGCGGAATTAACATTCATTAAGGTAAAAGACGGAACTTCAGTAGCGAATAACCTTTAGACATGTCAATCATCTCACCACTGGGTCATCATCTCTGATTGGACTGTGTATGTTATCAGTGTGAGATGGATTCCTGTATATGCCTTACACGTACGCCAGCTTCCTTTCCTTATCATCACTACAGATGAGTGGTGTGGCATAGCCTCAAACCCATCACTAAAACAGTGCCCTTGTCATTCCCTCATTTCCTCCACACTCCCAAAGTCACCTAATCCCTCGGTGGAGGGGATTTACATGTCCCCTTGTCAAGGTAAACTTTAGTCAACCCCTCCAGAGTGAACAAGGGCTCTTTTGGTGACAGATTGGGACAGGGCCCGTGGGATTACTTTAACTGTATCTGTGACAGATGTGGGACAGACAGGCACAGTAGGCAGGCCACACTGTGGAGAGACAAAAGGACAACGTAGACAAAATGTATCAATTCTAAATGTTTCAATACTAAATAATAAATGCTGACTAAATTACTAAACAGTAGCAGGTCATAAAATTCCAGAAAAACATCCCAAAATCCCAGGTTTTCCAGAAATTCCCAGTTGGAGGAATCCCAGTTGGATGATACTTTTCTTGCGTATTCCCTCTTGATTGCGAGAATCCCGAACTGGGATTACTGGAAAACCTGAGGATTCTGGGAAAGTTTATGGAATTATATACAGTATTTGGTGGATGAGGATCCCTTCTCAAGTGGACTACTTAAAATGAAGTGGACTTAAGTCAAAATCATAGGCCCACTATAGCTCCCTCAAGGTAGAGGTGCTATAGGATGTTTTAGGATGCTACGTAACGGGCACTATAATTTTGACGGTGCTCTCTTCTAATGTACCTTAGTGTTCTCCATCTTGTGTATGCCTCTGCTCTGGTCCTGTGTAGGAGGGCTGAAAAATACAGGCTGGTTTTGGTCCCTCCTCTCAGTCTTATTCCATTCTTAATCTTAAAGACTATGATCTACAGTATATAGGAACCTTAGCGGTACTAAGAGATATATAGGAACCATTAAAGACTAGAAGAGCTGAAACTAAAACTCAGCTATATGATGTGACCACGAGCAGCAGTATGAACCAATGATAATGCAGGGGAGATCAACCTTTTGCTTTCGGCTGTCTTTGTGTGTTTTGCGGAAGTCCCCACAACTGATAATGTAATGCTAACTTCATATCGCTGAGTCTACCTTTAAAATAACTCCAGGGATCATAAAGCAGACTTAGGACCTATTTGACACATGTCAAATACATACCTCAAGTACTTTCAAAAACTTTTGAGCTGTGCTTGTTTTAGTTTTCCTGGTATCACAGAGCAAATAGTCCTAAAAGTGCAAACTTCAAACTAGACCAAGCACACTTCAAATGCATTTAAGTATTTGACACAGGATATTATGTAGGCTATTTGACCCAGGTCTGTCATGAAATTACTATAAAAAGAACTACAGAAACCATAAAGATCCTTATCACGACTACAGGACAGCAAGCAGATGCTGAGTGGGCAGAAAAGTGTGTCACAGACAGGAAGCTTGACCCGGAAGCAATGACACCCAGCACTGAATGGTTACGGAGTAGTTTTCTGTGGTTCATGATCGTACGAGAGGTAGCTAATAGTAAGTAATGAATGATATACCCTTTGACTTCTCGTGCCTGTTGAACGCAGAAATACAGTGTATGAAACATAGCACAAATATACACCAGACACATCAAAGACAATGGGACAGCAGTGCAATTTCCCTCTAAAGCAGATGATAAATGCTGAAACAGACAGATCACAATGCACCCCCCCCCCCCCCCCACACACACACAGTAAAGCATAGCAGTGACAGTGACTACAAACAAAAAGCCGAGATAAGACATACTTATTACAAATCTACAGGCCAATGACATTCAGTTATTTTCACTTATGTGACATAAAGCGGCGATTTTGGTGTGAAAATCCATGAAGAAAACTAGGGTGCAAATTGCAATTGTACAGAGTGGAGTAACTATGTTTGTTCTGCAACAGACAGTGAAGAGACTAATAGTTAGCCAGCGAATGAAACCTGTATCCTGTATGATTCATAGCATCCCGAGGCAGCTGTTATCAATGTCAACAAGCCTTTAACACTTAACCCAATAAAGAAAAGGACATTGAGGGGACATTTGGATGTAATGTAGTATTATGTGTGTAATGTATGTGTGTGTGTTTGTCTCTCACCTAAGGAATGTTTGGGTGTAATGTAATAGGATGTATTTCATGTAGTAGTAGTAGTAATATTTATCTCCCAGCTGGGGGATGTTTCGGTATAATGTATCAGAATATATTGCTGTAGTAGTAAGTGTATATTGTAGTAGTATGCATGTACTGTAGTAGTAGTATATCATGCAGTCTAAGTAGTAATGCATCTATCTCTCACCTGGGGGAGATGTCACAGCCCTGCTGCATGAAGGCGCCCAGGGAGAACCAGAGGGAGTTGAAGATGCCGAACTCGTTGGGGGGCTGGTCGCTGGGCGGACCGTCGGTGCCCTCCTCGGGCTCCTCGGTGTGCCACTCGTACGGGCTGAAGCGGCTGACCAGGAAGAGCACCACGCTCACGCCGATGTAGGCAAACACAATGCACATCCAGATCTCGTAGGCCAGCGGGTCCAGGAAGGAGAACACCCCAGGTTTGGACTTCTGGGGCTTCTTGATCATGATGGAGATGCCCAGTGACATGAAGGGCTTGGAAAAGTCGATCACCTCCTCCCGGACCAGCGTGATTGTCAATGGGGCCACAGCGATTTCCGCTTTCTGTTAATGGGTGGGGGAAGAGAAGGGGGAAAGGGTTAGCCTTTGGACTGGAGAGTCATCTAAGCTGCTAATGCAACTGCTGCCAAAAATGGTAGACAACAGTAGAAACAACTATGGGTTACATTACATTTACATTACATTTAAGTCATTTAGCAGATGCTCTTATCCAGAGCGACTTACAAATTGGTGCGTTCACCTTATGACATCTAGTGGAACAGCCACTTTACGACAAGGTTCCCCAACTAGTGCCCCGAATTTGGGCCGTGGGTTATTTTACTTGGCCCCCCAGTTTTCTGATCCAATTTGTATTTTCTGGAAGCCTCAGCGATGCACTTGGGGGTCCGGGTGGTATACTCAGCAAGATTTCTCAATTCCATTAACTTCTACCGGTCGACGGTGCCACTGTGCTCCTTAGCCTGCACCGCCTGAGCTGCAGCTCGGTAGATCCTCTCATACACGGTTGCAGTGAAGCTGTCATTGGAATGAGCGAGTTTAGGGGCAGAGGAAGAGGAGCTTGAAGGGTTGATGAGCTCAGCCAGGGAAGGCTCCACAGGGGGTGGGCTGAACCATCCCGATGACTCCATGCCATGCATATCATGTGGGGGTAAGTGGCCCCACCCAGGAAGATTCCAAAGCGCCACACAGTCTTAGAAGGCTGGTACATGTTGTGGGACGGATGTGGAATTACCCTGAGAGGTGATTCCATCCATTCTAATCTTCTTGCAAGGCAAAGGAGGACACTCAACATCCAGTTTGGTGGCAGCACGTCTGATTGCCTTGAAGAAGGGGAGGTCAGCCATAGTCTCCTGCCAAACTTCCTCAGTTTTGCTGGCCTGCACAAGCTGAGCAGAGGAGAATAAAGCTTCCTCAGGGGTGTAATCCATCTCCTGGACAAAGGGGGTGCTGCCTGATGCGGCAAGAGACATGCCATCGTTCTCACTTCTGGATCCATCTGAAAGGTTGGGCAACCTATGAATTTGCTGGGAGCTCGAGTGGAGGGGAAGACTGGTAGAGCTTCTCCCTCCTGTGGAACTTTGGTATCAACAGTCATCCTCGAACAAGAGTGAGGCCTGGCCAATACTTTGCTCTACGTTTAATGAAGCCGGGTCAACGAGAGCTGCCTATGCATGGTCCATGCCTAGGCATGTAGCACAGAGCTGATGGGAATCAGGCTGAGAAATGGAAGTAACGGGAGACTATCAGGGTAACGAAGTCAGATAAGCAGAAACAGTCTAAATACTTTCAGAAACAGGGTTTAGTCACGTAGACCTATTAAGAAACTGGTTCCTTTTTTTTGTTTACTCAACTTCTCCAATCAAAGTTTTACCAGAATGTAACATTTTTTGTTGGCCCAACCTTAGCTCCAACATAAGAAAACATAGGCAAAAATTCAGACCACTTAAAATGGTGTTATTTAAAACCTGTTAAGGATCATGCGCATTTTCGCAGCTTTTTTGTTAAAAATCGCGCAACATTTCAGCGCCCTGCTACTCATGCCAGGAATATAGTATATGCATATGATTAGTATGTGTGGATAGAAAACACTCAGACGTTTCTAAAACTGGTTAAATCACGGCTGTGACTATAACAGAACGTGCGTTTCATCGAAAAGTGCAGGAAAATCTGATCACTGAAAATGGAAAAATATATCCATGCGCCACTTCAACCCATTGATAAAAGGTGAACCACATTAAATGGGGCCGAGGTTGCAATACCTACAGCTTCCACACGATGTCAACAGTCTTGTCATTTGCCTAGGATTTTTTTCTTGGTCAAACTGACCAAGGCAATGCCTTTCTTCCGGTCTCCAACCGGATATTTTGGTTGAGATTTACCCGGACATTATTTCCAGACGTACAGCTATAAAATATACATCGCTCGTGATCAATTTTATCGCTTATTAACATTTACTAATACCTAAAGTTGCATTACAAAAGTATTTCGAAGTGTTTTGTGAAAGTTTATCGTCGACTTTTTTAATTAAAAAAAAATGACGTTACGTTATAAAACGCAATTCTTTTCCTTGATCACACAGTCTTCATAGATCGATATCTAGGCTATATATGGACCGATTTAATCGAAAAAAAGACCCAATAGTGATGTTTATGGGACATCTAGGAGTGCCAACAAAGAAGATGGTCAAAGGTAATGAATGTTTTATATTTTATTTGTGCGTTTTGGGTAGCGCCGGCTACCGCAAAATCTGTCGCGTTAGGTGACGTTGCAGTATTTTGAGGGTGCATGCTATCAGATAATAGCTTCTCATGCTTTCGCCGAAAAGCATTTTACAAATCTGACTTGGTGGATAGATTCACAACGAGTGTAGCTTTAATTCACTACCTTGAATGTGTCTTTTAATGAAAGTTTGAGTTTTATCAAAAACTATAGGTGGCGCTCTGAATTTCCGCTGTTGGTGTTCCTGCATGGGAACTATATTCTGCGCATCCTTAAGAAGTTATTAACTTAAGAAGTTAATATTACAGAGTAATATGCCCAAAAAACACTAGACAATTATGCAGAAAAACATCAAATTGCTTAAGTAAGTAAATCAAATCAATGATGAGAGAATAGTCAGAATAAATGATCAATGATACAGGCATGGTGGCATAGGAGGAAGATCGGAATGTGGTTGAAGAGGTTCAAATCCCAGGTAAGGACAAGTTGAATAATAATGACAGTATACAGTGCATTCGGAAAGTATTCAGACCCCTTGACTTTTCCCACATTTTGTTATGTTACATGATTAAATGAAACATGTTCCTCATCAATTTACACAATATACCCCATAATGACAAAGCAAAAACTGTTTTTTAGAAATCTTTGCAAATGTATATAAAAAAAAAAAAACATAAATACCTTATTTACACAAGTATTCAGACACTTTGCCATGAGACTCAAAATTGAGCTCAGGTGCGTCCTGTTTCCATTGATCATCCTTGAGATGTTTCTACAACTTGATTGGAGTCCACTTGTGGTAAATTCAATTGCTTGGACATGATTTGGAAATGTACACAAGTGTCTATATAAGGGTCAACAGTTGACAGTGAATGTCAGAGCAAAAATCAAACCATGAGGTCGAAGGAATTGTCCGTAGAGCTCCGAGACAGAATTGTGGTCGAGGCACAGATCTGGGGAAGGGTACCAAAATAATTCTGCAGCATTGAAGGACCCCAAGAACACAGTGGCCTCCATATTTCTTAAATGGAAGAAGTTTGGAACCACCAAGACTCTTTCTAGAGCTGGCTGCCCGGCCAAACTGAGCAATCAGGGGAGAAGAGCCTTGGTCAGGGAGGTGACCAAGATCCCGATGGTCACTCTGACAGAGCTCCAGAGTTCCTCCGTGGAGATGGGACAACCTTCCAAAAGGACAACCATCTCTGCAGCACTCCACCAATCAGGCCTTTATGGTAGGGTGGCCAGATGGAAGCCACTTCTCATTAAAAGGCACATGACAGCCCGCTTGGAGTTTGCCAAAAGGCACCCAAAGGACTCTCAGACCATTGATTTATTTTATTTATTTTGATTTAAACTTTATTTAATGTCCTTGAGTGGTCCACCAAGAGCCTGGACTTGAACCTGGAGAGACCTGAAAATAGCTGTGCAGCGACGCTCCCCATCAAACATGACAGAGTTTGAGAGGATCTGCAAAGAAGAATGGGAGAAACTTCTCAAATACAGGTGTGCCGAGGTTGTAGCATCATACCCAGGAAGACTCAATGCTGTAATCGCTGCCAAAGCTGCTTCATCAAAGTACTGAGTAAAGGATCTGAATACTTATGTAGATATAATATATCTCTTTTTTAAATTTGTAATACATTTGCAAAAATGTAACCTGTTTTTGCTTTGTCATTAATGGGGTGTTGTGTGTTGATTGATGAGGGAAAAAATGACTTTCATCCATTTAGAATAAGGCTGTAGCGTAAAAAAAATCTGGAAAAAATCAAGGGGTCTGAATACTTTCTGAATGCACTGTAACTGAACATTTACAATGTAATTATGTATGTCATCGTGTGTCAAATATGTACATAGAAAACGTTATATGTTCAAAGCGCTGTGAGTGGGTGTGTAACTAATTCCAGAGCCTTTTTTTAGGTAAAATGACCAATATAATAAATTCTAGTTAAACATATGAGACAAGTTGAGCAAACACATCGTTTTAAGTTGACAGAATTTTTGCTTACGTTTTCTCATGCTGGAGCTAAGTTTGAGCCAAATAAAAATGTTATGTTCAGGTAACACTTTGACCGAAAAGTTGAATAAACAAAACAAGGCTGTGGAACCAGTTACTTAATAATAGTTAGTGGAGCTTCGACTGAAAGCCATTGGGGTGTACGGAAGAGTGGGGTGACATGAGTGAACTTGGGAAGGTTGAACACCAGAGTCTGCAACAGAGAGTTGCAGTAGTTCAGGCAGGATATGACGAGTTGGACCTGAGGTCACTTCCTGTGTGAGGAAAAGTTGTACTCTACAGATGTTGTAGAGCATGAACCTGAAGGAGTGAGTCACTGCTTTGATGTTTGCAAAGAACAACGGGGTCACGTTGCCCAGGGTCACGCCAAGGTTTTTTGCACTCTGGGAGGGGAACACTGTGGAGTTTCCGACCATGATGGAGAGGTTTTGGAGCAGGCAGCCCTACCTGGGATAAAGAGCAGCTCTGTCTTGTCGAGTTTGAGCTTGAAGGGGTGGGCCAACATTCAAACTGAAATATCTGCCAGGCATGCAGAGATGTGTGTCGCCACCTGGGTGTCAGAAGGGGTGAATGAGAGTGTCACCCACACGGCAATGATAGAAGAGATCATGAGAGGATATGATGGCGCCAAGTGACTTGGTTTATAGAGAGGAGAAGGCCTAGAACCGAGCCATGGATGACACCAGTAGTGAGAGCATGTGGTGCAGACACAGATCCTCTCCACACCACCTGGTAGGAGCGACCTGCCATCCAGGAGTGTGCAGAGCCTGAGAAGCCCAGCCCTGAGAGCGAGGAGAGGAGGATCTGATGATTCACAGTGTCGAAGGCAGCGGATAGATCTAGGAGGATGAGAACAGAGGAGTCAGCTTTGGCAGAGCGGAGAGCCTCTGTGATACAGAGAAGAGCAGTCTCAGTTGGGTGACCCATCTTGGTTAGGTTCAAGAAAATCGCTCTGAGAAAGATAACAAGAGAGTTGGTCAGCTACAGTTCGTCAGAGCCAAAGAAGACAGGGGCTTATGTATCAAGCGTCTCAGAGCTGGAGTGCTGATCTAGGATCAGGTTCCTTCTGTCTGTGTAATCTTATTCATTGTGATCTAAAAGGCTAAATGTACCCGAAATCAGCACTCCTATATTGAGAACTGTTTTCCTAGTCAACCCTGTCTATCATGAACAAATTTGGCTATCCTTCTATCTGTCACAATCACTAAGCATGTCAATCACAAGCTGAACAACAACAACAAACACGCGTCTTCTCCCCCCATCCAGCTATTTTTCATTTAATTTCGCCACTTTTTCTGATGAAAGACATCTTACAATGATCAAGTTTGGAATAGAAAAAGATAGAGAGTCGCTTTAATCCTAGTGGCTTAATTCAAAAGGCTGCAGATCGAGAGAAGGGGATGAAATAACTCGGTTGGAGAAAAATGCTAACAACAAAAGAAATGGAACATCCTGCGAGAGCGAATATTGCTTAATCGTGGCAATTCCACAAACCAGATTATTGTTAGTGATTTAGCAACACTTCTGACCTTGCCTGCCTGGGCATCGGCTGTCGGGAATTCGGGATTCATCAACAAAAAATTTATTCAAGTTTTATATATTACAACAAGCCGACACATTGCATGGAGGGAACGAGGGAGAAAGAAAAAAACAGAGATACAATTTCCTTCCTCTTCAGCATAAATGTACTAAAATAACAGGTCGGCTTGCATTGAGGATGCATTAAAATACATGACAGGGCTGACATAGGGGGAGACCTTTTCTGGTGACACGGGCTTTGAAAGAGACTGTCCGAAGGTGAATGATCACCAGGCAAGGTCTTAGAGACAGTAAAGTGCTGACGGGCTAAGCTCTGGGCTCATAGCTTCCCTCTGCACCGTAAGAGCTCTGCAAGCTCCTTAAGCCTTTATGTGTGCGCGCACACACACAAACACACACAGCACTCACCTCTGTCACCATGAAGTGCTTTGAGAGGCTAGTCAAGGACCATATCACCTCCACCATATCACCTAGGAACCCATTACAATTTGCAAACGAATACACTGCACACTGCCTTATCTCACCTGGACAAGAGGAATACGTATGTGAGAATGCTGTTCATCGACTACAGCTCTGCTTCCAAACACCATAGTGCCCTCCAAGTATGTCACTATGCTCAGGGCCCTGGATCTGAACCCCTCCCTGTCCTAGACTTCCTGACGGGTTGACCGCAGGTAGTGAGGCTAAGCAACAACACCTCCGCCACACTGATCTTTAACACGGGGGTGCGTACTCAGCCCCCTCCAGTACACCCTCCAGTACACCCTGTTAACCCATGACTGCGTGGCTACTCATGACTCCTACTCAATCATCAAGTTTGCTGAGGACATGACAGTGGTAGGCCTGATTACCAACAATGAAGAGACAGCTTACAGGGAGGAGATTAGAGACCTGCCAGTGGTACCAGGAAAATAACCTCTCCCTCAATGGAAAAAAAAAGAGCTGATCGTAAACTACAGGAGACAGAGGAGGGAGCCCCTATCTACATCAATGGGGCCAGAGTGGAGAGAATAAATTCAGCACAGCCACTAAGACCCTCATGAAAATCTACAGATGCACCATTGAGAGCATTCTTTCGGGCTACATCACCGCCTGGTACGGCAACTGCACCGCCCTCAACTGAATGGCTCTCGCGGTCAGCCCATCCAGGATATTTACAGCACATTTGCAACACACGCACACACTGTATATATAAACTTGCAAACATGATGATGGCCCATGTTGACTTCAATGCTTCCCGCAGTTGTGTCAAGTTGGCTGGAAGTCCTTTGTGTGGTGGACCATTCTTAATAAACACAGGAAGCTGTTGACCGTTGCAGTTCTTGACACACTCAAACCGGTGCGCCTGGCACCTACTACCATACTTCGTTCAAAGGCACTTTTATCTTTTGTCCTGCCCATTCACCCGCGAAATGGCACACATACACAATCCCGGTATTAATTATCTCAAGATTTAAAAATCCTTCTTTAACCTGTCTCCTCCCCTTCATCTACACTGATTGAAGTGGATTTAACAGGTGACTTCCATAAGGGATCATAGCTTTCACCTGGATTCTCCTGGTCAGTCTGTCATGGAAATGTTTTGTACATTCAGAACACATTAAACATGGGACCGTTTCTTGTATACTGTTTTTCACACGGTGTATTAATTTACTGTGTTCTTCACATAGCTCATTGTAATATATCTACTGATGTACATATTATTCTTAGTTGACCTTTTTGGTGTATGTACACATATTGAAATGGGTTACTGATACAGTGTTATTGTGGTTGTTAACTGGATTCGTTCTGACATTTGTGATTTCTTGGTTCTAGTCTTCAATTATTATTTGTGTACTTGTTTTGGACAAGCATTTCGCTGCACCTGCAATAAAATCTTCTAAACTGTGTACGCGACCAATAAACGTTTGATTTTGACACACACACACACACACACCCTACACCTGTACATTAACCCTGTTATCTCTCAGAAACACACCAGGTAGCTAAGCACCAGTAAGACCCCTTAACCCCTTTTAGCAGACACAATTTAACCCTCTCTTACAATTAAAACATCACACACAAAACACTCTTTGACCCCTATCTATCGCACTTGACACACTACACTGGTCCCAGCTCTAGCCCCAGCACCAGGAACTTGTAAGAGTCTATATGAGCACCAGGATTGCTCAATTCCGGTAACTTTACCAGAATTCCCTGTTTTTTCAGAAGTCCCGGTTGCAAGATTTTCAGGAATCAACAGGGAATTCAACCCGGTTTTGTGATTTTTGGAAAAGTTTACCAGAATTTTCCCACCCTAATAGGCATCCCCCATGCCAAGTTTTAGTTTGGTCAAGATCTACAGTACCAGTCAAAAGTTTGAACACCTACTCATTCAGGGGTTTTTCTTTATTTGTACTATTTTCTACATTGTAGAATAATAGTAAAGACATCAAAACTATGAAATAACACATATGGAATCATGTAGTAACCCATTTCTTTTAACAGATCAAAGTATATTTTATATTTGAGATTCTTCAAAGTAGACACTCTTTGCCTTGATGACAGTTTTGCGCACTCTTCGCATTCTCTCAACCAGCTTCATGAGGTAATCACCTGGAATACATTTGAATTAAACAGGTGTGCCTTGTTAAAAGTTCATTTGTGGAATTTCTTTCCTTCTTAATGCATATGAGCCAATCAGTTGTGTTGTGACAAGGTAGGGGTGGCATACAGAAGATAGCCCTATTTGGTAAAGTTTTATTTGGCAAGAACAGCTCAAATAAGCAAAGAGAAATGACAGTCCATCATTACTTTTAAGACATGAAGTTCAGCCAATCTGGAAAATTTCAAGAACTTTGAAAGTTTCTTCAAGTGCAGTCGCAAAAACCATTAAAGCGCAATGATGAAACTGGCTCTCATGAGGACTGCCACAGGAAATGAAGCCCCAGAGTTACCTCTGCTGCAGAGGATAAGTTCATTATAGTTACCAGCCTCAGAAAGTTCAGCCCAAATAAATGTTTCACAGAGTTGAAGTAGCAGACATCTCAACATCAACTGTTCAGAGGAGAATGTGTGAATCAGGCCTTCGTGGTCGAATTGCTGCAAAGAAACCACTACTAAAGGACTCCAATAAGAATGAGAGACTTAGGCCAAGAAACACGAGCAATGAACATTAGACCGGTGGAAATGTGTCCTTTGGTCTGATGAGTCCACATTTGAGATTTTCAGTTCCAACTGCCGTGTCTTTGTGAGATGCAGAGTAGGTGAACGGATGATCTCAGCATGTGTGGTTCCCACCGTGAAGCATGGAGAAGTTGGTGTGATGGTGCTTTGCTGGTGACACTGATTTATTTAGAATTCAAGGCACACTTAACCAGCATGGCTACCACAGCATTCTGCAGCGATACGGCATCCCATCTGGTTTGCACTTAGTGGGACTATCATTTGTTTTTCAACAGGACAATGACCCAACACACCTCCAGGCTGTGTAAAGGCTATTTTACCAAGAAGGAGAGTGATGGAGTGCTGCATCAAGATGACCTGGCCTCCACAATCACCAACCTCAGCCCAATTGAGATAGTTTGGGATGAGTTAGACCGCAGAGTGAATGAAAAGCAGCCAACAAGTGCTCAGAATATGTGGGAGCTCATTCAAGGCTGTTGGAAAAGCATTCCAGGTGAAGCTGGTTGAGAGAATGCCAAGAGTGTGCAAAGTTGTCATCAAGGCAATGGGAGGCTACTTTCAAGAATCTCGAATATAAAATATATTTTATTTGTTTAACATGTTTTGTTTACTACATGATTCTATATGTGTTATTTCATCGTTTTGATGTCTGCAATGTAGAAAATATCAAAAATTAAGAAAAACCCTGGAAAGAGTAGGTGTGTCAAAACCTTTGACTGGTACTGTAGCTTTTGAAGTAGTCTGGGTAACTTAAACAGATTTTAAGCCGTCTTTGTTTTCTGACAAACCCTGCATGTTTACGGTAACTGATTCTGCTACTTTCAAATAACTAAATAGATGTACAAATGGATGTCAAGTGTGAGTGAAACCCAACAAAAAAAAGAGGCTCAACAAAATCAAGGTGTGCACGCCCAAACACCCACACCCCTTTCCCCTGTCCCCTGTCCCTCTTACCCCGTACACCAGCTCCCCGACCATTCCATTCCAAATCTTGGTCTCCGGGTCCCGGGCGCCGTACTTTCCGTCAGGAACGATAGCGATCTTGTACTTGATGCCGATGTGTTTGGCTATCTCCGAGGCCAGGTCCACGCAGTAGCCTTCATACTGGTCGTTGCCCTCGTACAGCTCCCAGTTCTTCTTCAACATGACATAGGGACCCTCCTACAAAGTGACACAGGGACCACAGGGTCAAACTGGCAAACAGGTCCGCCACTTACAGACAGTCATTTACCCAGCAAGCATAACTGGTTCAAATCAGGTCATAATGAGTGACGTTATAATGACGTCAATTCAACCAGTTTAAAGAAATTGGTTGAATTGACATCATATTGATATTAGAATTTTTTTCGTTGTTGTGAAACTGGGTTGAATTTATGTCATTATAACGTCACTCATTATGACCTGATGATAACATCATTTCAACCAGTTTTGCCTGCTGGATTATCTTTGTTCTTTCACTCAAAAACAGACATATAGCAGACAAGTGTGCACACACACTTACATAGATATGGAAGATAAAAAAGTCATTGAACACTACACTGGCTATTATTTAAAATGTTACTGTGTGTGTAATACAATTAATACAAAACTTGACACTTGTATGTACGGGATACGCACGGAATATAACGTCCAACGAAATCTTTCTCAACAAGGCAACAACAACAACAAATAATAAAAGATAAGAACACGAAGATCAAGTAAATGGCAGTAGAATAGAATAAACATTTTAGCATAAGTATAATACAGGAGGCACAATGTATAGTCTAATATTTACACGTGTATTGGGGAAGGGGGATTGGGGTGCAGTGTTACAGTTTTTCTCAATTGCTAAAACACTAAAGCCCATTGGCTGAACAAAGTTCTCAGTTGCCTGGACTCATTTAGCTAATTATGCAGTATGTTGTCAATACCTTAAACCATTTCACATGGTAAAACACAATTTGCAGATCTCACTTAGACTTTTCAGCAAAACCTCTAAACACATTCTCATTCTCAAAACACATTCTGCACTCTAATGCACATGTCATCCATACTGGTAAACACAAGTGGCAACAATCAAATACAAATAGAGAAAACATGTCATTGATTGAACACAACCACTCAAAATTGATTTAACCTGTTTCAAATGATGCGACACAACCAATATAAGCCAGTTCAGAGAGAAAACAGGTTGTTGAAGGTGGGAAGGAGAAAGTCTGAAAATGGATAGAAGAAACAATGTGAGAGGACGAGGACGAGTGCGTATGCGAGGTGGGCGACGAGGAGGAAGAGGAGGGCAAGAAAGAGGAAGAGGAGGACGAAGAGGAAGACAAATAGTGGAAATATCTGATGAAATTCAAGCAACAGTTACAGACCATGTTCTTGTCCATGGACTGACAATGAGGGAAGCAGGACTTAGAGTGCAACCCAATTTGAGCCGATTCTCTGTGTCCACAGTAAGGATATTCAGAGAAGAGAACAGGTACAGTATACTACTGTATTTTTGTAATTACAAATTTCCTGTACTACACTATATGCAGCTGTTTCAATAGACGTTTGTAAAGTTAATCACTGTATGTATTGTACTGCATGAATATGTTTTGTAACTGCACAACTACTTTTTGTAGAATTGCAAGGCAGCCACATGCAGGTGGAAGGACAGCTATATTCACTCGGGAGCAAGAGGCCGTTATAGTTGGCATGGTCCTTCAAGACAATGCAATACGACTCAGAGAAATCCAGGAACGAGTGATACAAGACATCACACACTTCCAGGGAATCGACAGTGTGAGCATTTCCACAATTGACCGTGTACCTTTTGAGTGTGACTCACCAAGGGTGAAAGAACTGCGAGCTCAGTATGTGCAAGTAAGTGTACATTCAGAAACATTTACTGTAATCCAGATTGTCTACAGTACTAACACATACTATGTGAATGACATTACTCTTCAGTACATACAATATATGTGAATCAGAAGCCTAATTGTACTCTACAGTATAGCACTGTCTCTGTACAACTTACACAATCCTACATACAGTATATTGTATTTCTACACAGACAATATTTGACTTGGAATCCTTGGACAGACCCCATGAGTTCATCTTTGTTGATGAAGCAGGCTTCAATCTAACAAAGAGGAGAAGGAGAGGCCGAAACCTGATTGGACAGCGGGTCATTGTTGAAGTCCCTGGTCAACTAGGTGGCAATGTCACAATCTGTGCTGCTATCAGCAACCATGGTGTTCTACATCACCATGTTACACTTGGGCCATATAACACCCAGCCCAGCACCTTCTAAGATTTATTGCCAATCTAAGAGATATTTTATTTGAGCAGCAGGTTCAAGAGCAGGGTCAAGAGCTAAATGAGAATCCCATTCCCACCTATGTGATAGTGTGGGACAATGTCAGTTTCCACCGAGCTGCTCAGGTAAGGGAATGGTTTAACATCAATGGGCAGTTTATGAACTTGTACCACCCTCCAAACTCGCCTTTCCTGAATCCGATTGAGGAGTTTTTCTCCTCTTGGAGATGGAAAGTGTATGATAGACAACCCTACACCAGAGTAAATCTGCTGCAAGCCATGGATTTAGCCTGTGGTGATATAGGTGAGGAATCATGTCAGGGCTGGATACGGCACACAAGAGGCTTCTTCCCCCGTTGCCTCAGGAGGGACAATATTGCTGGTGATGTCGACGAAGTGCTCTGGCCTGACCCAGCCCAAAGACAAGAAGAAGCACATTGATCACGTTTACTCCTTTGATTTTTGTCCCCTTTAGTATTGTATACTGTAGTACAGTGCATTGTAGGCTGTATACTGTACAATGGACAAATTGTATGGCCCTAAACATTGTGCTTTCCATTTATTAACAGTACTGACTGCTCAATAGATTTTGACTGGTTGCTGGTTCATATCAACAAAGAACAAGAATTACAGTATCAGAGACAAAGGACAAGTTTGTGAGATGCAGGGTACAGTACTGTAAAAATAGGGGTACAAGGAGGAGGAAGAACAAGAAACAAAATTGGGAAGAGCAAAGCAGAGTAGTAATTTCTGATCCATTTTGAGCAACTATGATAGAACATGTTTTCGTTCATCAAAAGACAATGACGGAAAAATATGAATATTTTTTTTAGATTCACTGAGAATTGTATGTTTTGAACAATGTGTTTTCTATTTTTCGGCATATTGTTTACTGACTGCTTGAGAGTGTATATCATTTTGATCACTTTGTGTATGATTTGAGAGCAGTGTTTGATTTTGAACACAGGTAAAACTGTTTTGAGGCAAATGTTTCATTTTGCTAGAGGAGTCAGAGGTTATGTAAATAGTGCTTGAAGATGAGGTTTTGTGTTTAATGTTTTCAGGAAATGGAGCAAGGTTTCAGAAATGGTGTTTTAGCAATTGAGAAAAACTGTAAACTGAGCCGTATAATAAGAGTCTGGTAGCAGCACTTGTGATGTGTGTGTGTGTGTGTGTGTGTGTGTGTGTGTGTGTGTGTGTGTGTGTCTGTGTGTGTGTGTGCGTGCATGAGTGGTAAAGTATGGTATGAGAAAGAGCGAGAGAGGCAGAGAACGAAAGAAAGAAAGAAAAAGAGAGGGAGTATAAGGGAGAGAAAGAAAGTGAGAACACAGAGGGTCAGAGATATAGACAGACAGAAAGAGAGAGAGACGTGTAGTGAGGACGAACGGCAAACATTCTCTTGCCTCCTGTACTCAATGTAAAAAGAACGTTCCATAAGGAACTGCTAAAGCTGCCCGTTCCTTTACGAATGGCAGGAAATCAATCATCTGATTTGCTGATGCCGGAAAAAATAATCTAGATTAAAAAAACTCCCTCGGTTGACAGTTCATAGTTTCTTAAAAATTACGTCTTCGTGGAACGTGGCCAAATGTATATTGAGAACAAGCAATATATTCTGGGGTTCTGCTCGACATCACACTGCCCCAGGGCATTTGGAGCAATAGTAAACCAAAAGCTGAGGCATTTTCCAAGACATTGGCGAGATACATTTCCATTAAATGGTTTGCTTTTCACAGAAGGTTTTTTCAGGGCAAATATCAGAAAATAGTAATGGTGTCATGGTGCAAGAAAAAATGGTTACAGTAAAATATGTAGACAAAATACTATGTAACAGGAAAAGGTAGACAAATACTTAAAGAAAGGTGAAAGAACATTGAAAGAACACTAAAAAGAGAGTATTTTCAAGACTCTTCATGTCCAAGTTGATCATGGCTGACAAGCTGGCCAATAATCTCCCACACCACATCAGTGGATAATGAACACAAGTAGACATGGCATTACACGCATGCACACACACACACACACACACACACACACACACACACACACACACACACACACACACACACACACACACACACACACACATTATTTTAGAGGGGGCAAGAAGTAGGTGAAGATGGAAGGGGGTTGAATTTCAAATGTTTCAAACACCTGAAACAGCTTTTTCCTGCAATCTAGTGCCATAATCATTATGCCTAATTCTGTCAGTATGTCTATTTTTATGCATAGCTCTTTGCTTGTTCAAATGTAATTATGAGAGTGTCCTTCTGACTGTTGTAAATCACACTACTAAATATACTGCACTATGATGCTCCCCTGTCCTATGCCAGCAAGCATGAAGGTTCAGAGCATAGTCCCTTTTATACCTCCTGAATCAACTCCGCTCTTTAAGTCAACCAGCGCGAACCCAAAGGAAGACGAGGTGGGCTCGACGGGGACGAAATCCACCCCCAGCCCACCTGAGGAGGTTGAGTTGGAACCACAACAAGAACATATCACCAGGGCCTCTAACGGATGCCCAAGGGTCAGTCCTGTGTAAAGGACTTTCTTTCTCCCCTTCTAATAGGATGGGCCCCTTAGCATTGAAAGTTGACACTTTCAAATTTGTTCGACAATTACATTTAAATAATTTATTATTGGCTAACAGGCAACCATTGTGTAATGGCAATGGAGTGTTTAGACACTACAATGCATCTGGTATTTCTGATGTGAGAAAACAAACAACTTTCAAAAAGAAGTCGAGTTTTGTACGACCAATTCGAAAGTGTTTTACCACCCGAGAACAGGTAAAGAATACAAAATCCAAAGCTTCATTAATTGTAGCACCACAAATGTCATATACACTACATGGCCAAAAGTACGAGTGGATTTGGCTATTTCAGCCACACCAGTTGCTGACAGGTGTATAAAATCGAGCCATGCAATCTCCATAGACAAACATTGGTAGTAGAATGGCCCGTGCTGAAGAGCTCAGTGACTTTCAACGTGACACCGTCATAGGATGCCACCTTTCCATCAAGTCAGTTGGTCAAATTTCTGCCCAGCTAGAGCTGCCCTGGTCAACTGCAAATGCTGTTATTGTGAAGTGGAAACGTCTGAGAGCAACAATGGCTCAGCCGCGAAGTGGTAGGCCACACAAAGTCACAACATTCACTACCGAGTTCCAAACTGCCTCTGGAAGCAAAGTCAGCACATGAACTGTTCTCAGGAGCTTCATGAAATGGGTTTTCATGGCCGAGCAGCCTCACACAAGCCTAAGATCACCAGTCGGCTGGGGTGGTGTAAAGCACGCTGCCATTGGACTCATGCTTCACCATCTCTGTTTGGCGGATGCCAGGAGAATGCTACTTGCCCCAATGCATACTGCCAACTGTACATTTTGGTGGAGGAGGAATAATGGTCTTGGGGCTGAGTCCCTTAGTTCCAGTGAATGGAAACCTTAACAATACGGCATACAATGACATTCTACACGATTCTGTGCTTCCAACTTTGTGGGGAAGGCCCTTTCCTGTTTCAGCATGACACTGCCCCCATGCACAAAGCGAGATCCATACGGAAATGGTTTGTTGAGATCGGTGTGGGAGAACTCGACTGGCCTGCACAGAGCCCTGACCTCAACCCCATCAAACACCTTTGGGATGAATTGGAACGCCGACTGCGTGCCAGGCCTAATTGCCCAACATCAGTGCCCAACCTCCTAATGCTCTTAACTGAATGGAAGCAACTCCCCGCAGGAATGTTCCAACATCTAGTGGAAAGCCTTCCCAGAAGAGTGGAGGCTGTTATAGTAGCAAAAGCGGGACCAACATCATATTGATGCCCATAATTTTGGAATGAGATGGTCGACCATTAGGTGTCCTCATACTTTTGGCCATGTAGTGTACATGCTCAAATACATCTGTGTAGCTGCTTATATTGGTCAAACTAAACGAGCATTGAAACTTCGCATTGCAGAACACAAGGCTGCTATTCAAAATAAAAACACGGACTATGCTGTTGCTTGCCACTGCATTGAAGCCAATCATGGCTCACCTTCCTCCCTGCGCTTTGTAGCAATAGAACGATTCAAATTTCACCAAAACGAGATGATATTGTACGTAAACTCAAACAAAGAGAGGCATTTTGGCAGTACTTCTTAGACACTGTGGTTCCAAAGGGGCTAAATGATGTCTTAATTTCGATATATAATGTTGCCTTGATCTTTGGGGTCTCTGTGTCTCCGGTTCACAGACACCCAAATATCACCAATGTATATTTTCACTTGGCCTATTGATTAAAAAGACACACTATTTATGTTTTTATTTTGTGCTATAATTTGCCATTTAGCTTGAAACATTATTATTAACATTTTTGTACATTGTTGTCTCAGTGAGCCACTAGGCAATACATAGGAGCTAAGTGCAATGATCAGGTCACTCTGAGGAAGACGTCAGCTTGACAATGGATTAAAGTGAGAAATCAATCTCTGCCTCTTTTTTGTTGAGTGCTCCAACTCCTTTTTCCCTCAAATTAGTCCGTTTGGAAGTTTTTCTTGGTAAGCCTGCATACTCACAGGACATGTCACCCACTGAGCATGTGATTATATTTTTAAAGAAAATAAATATGCTTCCTGCATTTCTCCTAAACTCTGGGAACAAAAATTTAAATAATGTGAGTCTTATTCAGTACACATAGTAAATGTTTTTGTTTTTTTACAGCCTAGCAACCTTGCCAGCAGGCATGCCAGCTAATATGGTTAAACAAGCTACTCTAACGTGTTTGATAGCCTGAAATGGCTTTGTGGCTCGTTATGAGGTTAGGAGATTGGGAATCTATCTAGCTGGCTAGCTAAAGCCAACAGTGGCAACCCGTCATTCAGGGCATGTTTTGAGCCCCACCTGTTGCATGTTATTTTGGCATTAAAACGTATCACAAGAAGGGCTCTCCAGTAATAGTACCAAAACACCATTTCAAATTTTGACCGATTTGAGCCGGTAGGTCACATATGAAGAGAAATAATAGATAAAACGTATTGGTGCTCATCGGCCATTGGACATAAACATTACACAAGTTGGAAATCGCAAATTCAGCAATGAGTTGTTTGGGAGGAATCAGTGGCTAACTGCAAGCATTGCAATACAATCACTAGCCTGCTATTCAGTGGAGTGGGTCCCAAGTCTGGATTTAAGGGTCTCATTTCCAAGCTTAAAAGGATAAACATTCAATATTGGCCATGCTGTCAATCCAGCATGACTTCTGCTGCATTCAAAACTGGAATCTTGGAATTGGGAAATCTCTGACTTCAGTGAGTTCCTGTTCAAATGAGCACAGCACAAGGCGAGTCCAAAAATGTATTGTATGCTGCTGCAACATACCAGGGAGATATGTATGTATACTGTAACTAAGAAAGCAATACTAAGTGTATGTTTTGTAGTAAAATGTTAGTTGCCCATGTGCTTCACCCTAATAATGTAGTCCCTTTTCCCCTCATAACTTAGCCTACTGTTCTAACTTGGTGGTGCACATGTAGCCCATAGCCTGTTTTAGATAAATGTTATCATATTTTAAGAGCTTTCATTGTCTGCTTATATGCCCCCTTTATTTATCCCACGGTTCTGACTTGGTGTACAGGGAAAATACTGTAAGAACGGCCCATGTTCTGAATTCTGTACATTTCAAAAGTTCTGAATGATGTATATATATATATATATATATATATATATATATATATTTTTTTTTTTACCTTTATTTAACTTGGCAAGTCAGTTAAGAACAAATTCTTATTTTCAATGACAGCCTAGGAACAGTGGGTTAACTGCCTGTTCAGGGGCAGAACGACAGATTTGTACCTTGTCAGCTCGGGGATTCAAACTTGCAACCTTTCGGTTACTAGTCCAACGCTCTAACCACTAGGCTACCCTGCCGCCCCTGGGTCATATATATAGGTCCATCTTAGCTCGTTCATGAATGCCTCTTATACGCTCGCCGTCCCCTTATGCCATAGTTTGTACATCTCAATTGTCAGTAGAAACCACTTTTGTTTAAGCAAGTCAGCCATATCAGCTATGTTTTTTTTTATAAGGCAGTAAAAGAGGCTGAATGAACTGTTTCGCTGCCTGACAAGGCTCTGCTGATAGCCATCAGTGGTAAGGTGTTGGGACTGCTGTTGGGACAGCTTTATCTAACAGTTTGTGGGCACAGTTTGTCACCGTTATAGTGCAATTAATGTATTGTTTAGTGTTGTGTTGTGTTGTGTAGTGGCTTTGCTGGCATGCATCTAAAAACAAAAGTGGGGAGTTTGCCCCACCAAGATTCACATGCTAAAATTGCCACAGAAAGCCAACATCGGTGGCTAGTGTTAGAAAAACAACAAAGCATTTTTGTTTTATTTATTCATCAAGAAACTATCCATAGGCTACATAGCTTGATCAAATAGATGTACAAACATACCTCCTGGGAGTCCTGCCCATCACTATACTCTCTCCTCCTCTTTGCTCCACGCTGCACCTTGGAAGGAACCACTTACAAGGGAGAATGGGGGGGGGGGGGTACTCTTTGCCTGGTCCAGTCAGTGTGACCCCTCTGCAAAATATCGCTGATAAATCTTTTTTTTATAAATAATTATGTCAAACTTGGGCTTAAATATGAAGTTGAGTAATTAATTAATTACTGAGTCACTGGCTTTACTGGGGCTCTTTCATACCGTCCCTGGGAGGGGTGCGTCACTTGAGTGGGTTGAGTCACTGATGTGATCATCCTGTCTGGGTTGGCACCCCCCCTTGGGTTGTGCCGTGGCGGCGATCTTTGTGGGCTATACTCGGCCTTGTCTCAGGATGGTAAGTTGGTGGTTGAAGATATCCCTCTAGTGGTGTGGGGGCTGTGCTTTGGCAAAGTGGGTGGGGTTATATCCTTCCTGTTTGGCCCTGTCCAGGGGTGTCCTCGGATGGGGCCACAGTGTCTCCTGACCCCTCCTGTCTCAGCCTCCAGTATTTATGCTGCAGAAGTTTATGTGTCGGGGGGCTAGGGTCAGTTTGTTATATCTGGAGTACTTCTCCTATCCTATTCCATGTCCTGTGTGAATTTAAGTGTGCTCTCTCTAATTCTCTCTTTCTCTCTTTCTTTCTCTCTCTCGGAGGACCTAAGCCCTAGGACCATGCCTCAGGACTACCTGACATGATGACTCCTTGCTGTCCCCAGTCCACCTGGCCGTGCTGCTGCTCCAGTTTCAACTGTTCTGCCTTATTATTATTGGACCATGCTGGTAATTTATGAACATTTGAACACCTTGGCCATGTTCTGTTATAATCTCCACCCGGCACAGCCAGAAGAGGACTGGCCACCCCACATAGCCTGGTTCCTCTCTAGGTTTCTTCCTAGGTTTTGGCCTTTCTAGGGAGTTTTTCCTAGCCACTGTGCTTCTACACCTGCATTGCTTGCTGTTTGGGGTTTTAGGCTGGGTTTCTGTACAGCACTTTGAGATATCAGCGGATGTACGACGGGCTATATAAATAAATTTGATTTGAATTAAACAACTGAAATGTTTTAAAAGAGGACAAATCTGAGGGGGCACGTGCCCTTGTGCCCTGTATGAGCATGACACATCTGCACACACACGTATATATTGAAGACAATAAATGCATGTGAGTTGACATTCAAATTGACAGATACAGTCTGTCTGATAGATGATGAGTACGTACAACAAGAAGCATCATAATGATGGCTCTAGACTATATACTTGGCTATATATTGACCTTAAACATCCAATCACACTAGGGTTATATACACCAAACAAAGCACTCCATGTCTCTTTCTCTCTAACCCATAACCTTAATTCTAACCCCAATTCTAACCCTAACCACTAAGCTTAAAATACACTGGAAAAAATATAAACGAAACATGTAAAGTGTTGGTCCCATGTTTCATGAGCTGAAATAAAAGATCCCCAAAAATTATTATGCACCAGAAGCTTATTTCTCTCAAATTCTGTGCACAATTTTTTTCATCCCTTTTAGTGAACATTTTTCCTTTGCCAAGATAATTCATCCACCTGACAGTTGTGGAATATCAAGAAGCTAATTAAATAGCATGATCATTACACAGATACACCTTGTGCTAGGGACAATAACTTCCGGCACCGACTGAGATGGCCGCCTCGCTTCGCGTTCCTAGGAAACTATGCAGTTTTTTGTTTTTTTTACGTTTTATTTCTTACATTAGTACCCCAGGTCATCTTAGGTTTCATTACATACAGTCGAGAAGAACTACTGAATATAAGATCAGCGTCAACTCACCATCAGTACGACCAAGAATATGTTTTCCGCGACGCGGATCCTGTGTTCTGCCTTACAAACAGGACAACGGAATGGATCGCATGCAGCGACCCAAGGAAACGACTCCGAAAAAGAGGGAAACGAGGCGGTGTTCTGGTCAGACTCCGAAAAAGGGCACATCGCGCACCACTCCCCAGCATTCTTCTTGCCAATGTCCAGTCTCTTGACAACAATGTTGACGAAATCCGAGCAAGGGTAGCATTCCAGAGGGACATCAGAGACTGCAACGTTCTCTGCTTCACGGAAACATGGCTTACTGGGAAGACGCTATCCGATGCGGTGCAGCCAATGGGTTTCTCCACGCATCGCGCCGACAGAAACAAACATCTTTCTGGTAAGAAGAGTGGCGGGGGCGTATGCCTCATGACTAACGAGACATGGTGTGATGAAGGAAACATACAGGAACTCAAATCCTTCTGTTCACCTGATTTAGAATTCCTCACTATCAAATGTAGACCGCATTATCTTCCAAGAGAATTCTCTTCGATTATAATCACAGCCGTATATATCCCCCCCCAAGCAGACACATCGATGGCTCTGAACGAACTTTATTTAACTCTTTGCAAACTGGAAACCATTTATCCAGAGGCTGCATTCATTGTAGCTGGGGATTTTAACAAAGCTAATCTGAAAACAAGACTCCCTAAATTTTATCAGCATATCGATTGCGCAACCAGGGGTGGTAAAACCTTGGATCATTGTTACTCTAACTTCCGCGACGCATATAAGGCCCTGCCCCGCCCCCTTTCGGAAAAGCTGACTACGACTCCATTTTGCTGATCCCTGCCTACAGGCAGAAACTAAAACAAGAGGCTCCCACGCTGAGGTCTGTCCAACGCTGGTCAGACCAAGCTGACTCCACACTCCAAGACTGCTTCCATCACGTGGACTGGGACATGTTTCGTATTGCGTCAGATGAAAATATTGACGAATACGCTGATTCGGTGTGCGAGTTCATTAGAACGTGCGTCGAAGATGTCGTTCCCATAGCAACGATAAAAACATTCCCAAACCAGAAACCGTGGATTGATGGCAGCATTCACGTGAAACTGAAAGCGCGAACCACTGCTTTTAATCAGGGAAAGGTGTCTGGTAACATGTCCGAATATAAACAATGCAGCTATTCCCTCCGCAAGGCTATTAAACAAGCTAAGCGTCAGTACAGAGACAAAGTGGAATCTCAATTCAATGGCTCAGACACAAGAGGCATGTGGCAGGGTCTACAGTCAATCACGGACTACAAGAAGAAACCCAGCCCAGTCACGGACCAGGATGTCTTGCTCCCAGGCAGACTAAATAACTTTTTTGCCCGCTTTGAGGACAATACAGTGCCACTGACACGGCCTGCAACGAAAACATGCGGTCTCTCCTTCACTGCAGCCGAGGTGAGTAAGACATTTAAATGTGTTAGCCCTCGCAAGGCTGCAGGCCCAGACGGCATCCCCAGCCGCGCCCTCAGAGCATGCGCAGACCAGCTGGCCGGTGTGTTTACGGACATATTCAATCAATCCCTATACCAGTCTGCTGTTCCCACATGCTTCAAGAGGGCCACCATTGTTCCTCTTCCCAAGAAAGCTAAGGTAACTGAGCTAAACGACTACCGCCCCGTAGCACTCACTTCCGTCATCATGAAGTGCTTTGAGAGACTAGTCAAGGACCATATCACCTCCACCCTACCTGACACCCTAGACCCACACAATTTGCTTACCGCCCAAATAGGTCCACAGACGATGCAATCTCAACCACACTGCACACTGCCCTAACCCACCTGGACAAGAGGAATACCTATGTGAGAATGCTGTTCATCGACTACAGCTCGGCATTCAACACCATAGTACCCTCCAAGCTCGTCATCAAGCTCGAGACCCTGGGTCTCGACCCCGCACTGTGCAACTGGGTACTGGACTTCCTGACGGGCCGCCCCCAGGTGGTGAGGGTAGGCAACAACATCTCCTCCCCGCTGATCCTCAACACGGAGGCCCCACAAGGGTGCGTTCTGAGCCCTCTCCTGTACTCTCTGTTCACCCACGACTGCGTGGCCACGCACGCCTCCAACTCAATCATCAAGTTTGCGGACGACACAACAGTGGTAGGCTTGATTACCAACAACGACGAGACGGCCTACAGGGAGGAGGTGAGGGCCCTCGGAGTGTGGTGTCAGGAAAATAACCTCACACTCAACGTCAACAAAACTAAGGAGATGATTGTGGACTTCAGGAAACAGCAGAGGGAACACCCCCCTATCCACATCGATGGAACAGTAGTGGAGAGGGTAGCAAGTTTTAAGTTCCTCGGCATACACATCACAGACAAACTGAATTGGTCCACTCACACTGACAGCGTCGTGAAGAAGGCGCAGCAGCGCCTCTTCAACCTCAGGAGGCTGAAGAAATTCGGCTTGTCACCAAAAGCACTCACAAACTTCTACAGATGCACAATCGAGAGCATCCTGGCGGGCTGTATCACCGCCTGGTACGGCAACTGCTCCGCCCTCAACCATAAGGCTCTCCAGAGGGTAGTGAGGTCTGCACAACGCATCACCGGGGCAAACTACCTGCCCTCCAGGACACCTACACCACCCGATGTTACAGGAAGGCCATAAAGATCATCAAGGACATCAACCACCCGAACCACTGCCTGTTCACCCCGCTATCATCCAGAAGGCGAGGTCAGTACAGGTGCATCAAAGCTGGGACCGAGAGACTGAAAAACAGCTTCTATCTCAAGGCCATCGACTGTTAAACAGCCACCACTAACATTGAGTGGCTGCTGCCAACACACTGTCATTGACACTGACCCAACTCCAGCCACTTTAATAATGGGAATTGATGGGAAATGATGTAAATATATCACTAGCCACTTTAAACAATGCTACCTTATATAATGTTACTTACCCTACATTATTCATCTCATATGCATACGTATATACTTTACTCTACATCATCGACTGCATCCTTATGTAATACATGTATCACTAGCCACTTTAACTATGCCACTTTGTTTACTTTGTCTACATACTCATCTCATATGTATATACTGTACTCGATACCATCTACTGTATGCTGCTCTGTACCATCACTCATTCATATATCCTTATGTACATATTCCTTATCCCCTTACACTGTGTATAAGACAGTAGTTTTGGAATTGTTAGTTAGATTACTTGTTGGTTATCACTGCATTGTCGGAACTAGAAGCACAAGCATTTCGCTACACTCGCATTAACATCTGCTAACCATGTGTATGTGACAAATAAAATTTGATTTGATTTGATTTGAATAAAAGGCTGCTCTAAAATGTGCAGTTTTGTTACAGTACACAATGCCACAGATGTCTCAAGTTTTCAAGTTTTGAGGGAGTGTGCAATTGGCATGCTGACTGCAGGAATGTCCACCAGAGCTGTTGCCAGAGAATTGAATGGTCATTTCTCTACCATAAGCCACCTCAACATTATTTTAGAAAATTTGGCAGGATGTCCAACCGGCCTCACAAATGCAGACAATGTGTAATCACGTCAGCCCAGAACCTCCACATCTGGCTTCTTCACCTGCGGGATGGTCTGAGATCAGCCAACCGGACAGGTGATGAAACTGTGGGTTTGCACAAGAATTTCTGCACAAACTGTCAGAAAACATCTCAGGGAAGCTCATCTGCATGCTCGTCGTACTCACCAAGGTCTTGACCTGACTGCAGTTCGCCATTGTATCCGACTTCAGTGGGCAAATGCTCACCTTTGATGGCTACTGGCACGCTGGAGATGTGTGCTCTTTATGGACGAATGCCGATTTAAACTGTACCGGGGACATGGCAGATGTGCGTCATGAGGGCGAGCGGTTTGCTGATGTCAACGCTGAGAACAAAGTGCCCCATGGTGGCGGTGGGATTATGGTATGGGCAGACATAAGCTACAGACAATGAACAAAATTGCATTTTATCGATGGCAATTTGAATGCAAAGCGATACCGTGACAAGATTCTGAGGCCCATTGTCGTGCCATTCATCCACCGCCTCATGTTTTAGCATAATAATGCACGTACACAATTCCTGGCAGCTGAAAATGTCCCAGTTATTCTATGGCCTGCATACTCACCGGACATGTCACCCATTGAGCATGTTTGGAATGCTCTGGATCCACTTGTACGAAGATGGTGTTCCAGTTCCAGCCAATATCCAGCAACTTCACATGACCATTGAAGAGGAGTGGGACAACATTCCACAGGCCACAGTCAACAGCCTGATCAGCTCTATGCGAAGGAGATATGTTGCGCTGCATGAGACAAATGGTGATCACACCAGATACTGACTGGTTTTCTGATCCACGCCCCTACCTTTTTTGTTGTAAGGTAACTGTGACCAACAGATGCATATCTGTATTCCCAGTCATGTGAAATTCATAGATTAGGGCCTTATGAATGTATTTCAATTGACTGATTTCCTTATGAACTATAACTCAGGAAAATCTTTGAAATTGTGGCGTGTTGCGTTTCAATTTTTGTTCAGTGTAGCTTGTTTTCCATGTGGGGGCTGGCGAAATATTCCCGAATCCCTGGAATTGTTGTTGTTTTACTTCTAGTCCCCTTAAGGATATTAAAACCACTGGAGACTCCTTTGGTGTCTTCAGAGTTAGGTACTGTAAATCGGCCTTTAGTGTTTCTCCAAAAACAGTACACACAGGGCCTTAGTGGCCCTGGGCCAATTTAGAGAGTGGACAGAGGAATGTTATAATGAAGAATGTGTTTGTCTTTAGTTTATTGTGTATTTATGTATATTTATGTTTGTCTGTGCTGAATTTGAGTAGTTTCTATTGTATTAGATATTTTTGAAATTGTATGTGCATGGCTCCCTTGAAAAAGAGACACTGGTCTCAATGGTGACTCCCTGCTAAAATTCAACACACACAAATTCAACACACACACACACACACACACACACACACACACACACACACACACACACACACACACACACACACACACACACACACACACACACACACACACACACACACACACACACAGTCTCTCTCTCTCAAAACAGCTCCTCTGTGTCCCAGTCATCACCAACCACTTATTGCACAATTCAAACCTTTATTTTTCACTTGGCTGCATGACATTTAATAAATTGAGCACATTTCAAGAATTATGTAGTAAAAGCTATATGAAAAAGGTGCTTTCTCAGCTGAGGTTCAAGTGCTATCAGTAAGTCCCCCCAGCTGCTGTGGTTGGGATACAACACCATTCTGTTGCCTTGTCCTTGATATGAGGGTGAAATGGGTATTTGATTTCTGACATACCCTCATTTCTAGTTCTCAAATACCTTTCTGATTCTGACATACCAATCAGCAAACAGGGGACGTCCTAAAGACATTAGAAAATGTTTTCCTTTGGTCCCTTGTAGGGTTTTGGCACCATTTTGTCACATGTACGCTCTGAGAAGGTTAAAACATGACGTTTACCTCGCTACCATAAGGAGACATTCAGTTCTGTAGGCCTCAAATGGTGTGCAGCTCCAAGCCAAAATACATTCAGTCAGAGTGCCATTGTGATAAAGTATTTTAATTATCTGACTTAACACCAATTTTAATGGCTTTTTTTGTGTGAAACGCTTTGAAGAATATAGCCTATGAATCGGGCGGGCGACGGACAAAGGAATTTACTATCAGTCTCAAGATGAGCCATATTCAGAGCTACCACTGTGGATGAAGGATTACTATACCAGTCCAAATGAAGGCTTGTCATCAGAAATAATTGCATATTTACATGACAAACAGCTGAACAGATGCTACCTGGCTCTTTTCAAAGTTTAGTGTGAATGACACTTCACTATAGGCGAATCAAGGGGGAGCTCCTAGACGGCATACATATTAGGAAGTATAACAACTGACCCACTCCTGATAGCTCATCCATCCTCTCCCAAAACTTTATCGATAAACTTTGTATCTGACAATAACAAACTTCTGTACAGTTGAGGTTCAATGCATTACCAAACCAGGTTTGAGTTACAGTTTTGGCTTATCATAGTTGGCAAAGAATGTAATACGGAAGTAAAAGCTTAATTGGTGTGTATTACAGTAAACAAACATTACCAAGTGCATTATCAAGCGCAAACACACATTACAGATGCTATCCCAGACAGCCAGCATAGTTAAACACTGATATTATCATGCTCTATGGAAGCGTGGTGATGTGGTTTGTATGAGCTGAAATTAGGCAGTGCTTTAGAAGGTATAAAGTTCTTATATACAAAAGCTGAATGGAAACTCACAGATTCAGAGCATTTTTCAAGTTAGTTCGTTAAAATCATCTTAACATCCATTTCAATATAAAATACTGTATCAACCATAATCACCTGGAATATGCCAGGCATGGAAATTCATGCAATAAGAACATTTGTATCCTAGAGTTGTTTGAGACACACGCACGCAAGCACACACACACACACACACACACACACACACACACACACACACACACACACACACACACACACACACACACACACACACACACACACACACACACACACACACACACAGTTAAGTACAACCATGTTGATGTGATGTTTGATAAGAAGAACAAGCATTCTCGTGGCCTTAGGCAGGACAAAGGGTCCATTGTGGCTTCTATCTCTCTCCTTCTAAAAAAAACACATAATTTGGTCAGACTGTGTCCATTTTGTGTCTTCTTGAGGGGGTTCATTTTGGCTCTGGATAGATCCATCCCTTGGGTCAGATAACTAATAAGGTGTGCATTAGAAGTCATGACGCAGCTCTCTGTTGCATCAGTCTGTTTCTTTAGGGGGTTCACTCTGGCTCTGGTTACGTCCAATACCGTCCGTCAGTTTCCCAATATGGGCTTTCATTTGGGCTCTGCTTGTGTCCAGTTTCTCAGTTTCTTAAAATGGGTTTCCTCACCAGGGGCTGAAAAGAGGAGGATTCTGCTGAGGTATGACTCTCCAATCCCATTTCCATCCCTCCTCTACTCACTCTGTCTTTTCTTACCCTGTTCTCTCCATCTCCTCTTATCTAGTCAGCCACCTTCACTCTCAGAAACACAGCACATCTTCACCGTTTTCACAATATCATGCCGACCCAAACCAAACTGTGCCAAACTGTGGAAATGATCTTCCAGCAACTATGATGGATGCGTAACCAGGCCAGCTCAGCACAGCTTGCTTTGGCTCGGCTCGGTTCGGCTCAGTAGTATGAAAAGCCTTCTCATTTGGTACCCTTAGTTAACATTCCATGCAACCGGTGGCCATTTTGAATTATGGTACAGACAGGGTTACAGTATTAGTCCAAATTTAACTAACAGAAACCAAACAAACAGGTATCAGTTGGGTCCTGTAGACCTACTAGTAAGTAAACAATGAGTGCTGTGGAAGAGAGAGTTGGGCCCAGAGATTTGTGTGTATGTTTCTGTGTGCACACATGTGTTTCTGGGTTTGAGAGTACACGTGTGTGTGTGTGTGTGTGTGTGTGTGCGCGTGCGTGTGCGCACGCGCGTGCACATGAGTGTCCGTGTGTTTGAGTAATAGAATCTGACTTTGTCTGGCCACATGGACTGACAGCTGTTAAAATGCGTGTGTAGCAGTCTCTGGCAAGGATACAGAATGCAGCTCATGCATTTTTACAAAGGGGACTAGACGAGTCATGGCAGACTTAGTGACATTTTTACAATCTACATCACACCTACTGGAACAACATCTCAAAAGCATCTGCAGTGCCAATGTTGATGTTTTGGATAAGGTGTGTGTTTGTGTGACTGAAGGAAAGTAGAGTAAAGCTCTTCCACTAAGACTTGAGAGCGCTAGACCTCTAGTACGCTCAACCGAAAGGATACCGTTAGTTTACAGTATACTAAAATGAACTAATAGTATATAGTATAGACTCATTATGTATGTAGTATACCGTATGTTAGTATGGGTATTCAAACACAGCTTAAGACTTGAGAGTGCTAGAGGGTGTGTGTGTCTGTGTCTCTCTTGTGTGTAGGCGCACACGTGTGTCTCTGTGTGTGGTGTGTACACATGCGCTTGTGTGTTAGTAGGGTTGTAGTGCGTCTTACCATGATAGTGGTGACCACGACAGTTCTGTTCTCCATGATTTCGTTGGGATTGAGGGCTTCATTCTGGATCAGAACCAGCTTGTCTGAATCCGTCCAGTAACCCATCTGGAGACAATGAGAGGACAGTGAGTGAAACGGCCAGGGTGTGTGTGTGTGTGCGTGCGTGTGTGCGTGGTATGATTTCTTCGTTGTTTGAATGCGTTTGTCATGATTACCCACCGTAGAGTATGTGTCGTTTCCAGTATTTTTGTATCAATTATGTGGTGTTAAGATCTATGAGACTATCTGAGATATTCTGTGTATACAAGCAAAGGAGAAGAGTCACACAAATTGTATGTTTGGTTGTGCCATGTATAAAAATGCACAATGTTTCGTTTTTTATTATACAGTATATGAATCTGAGTCATATCATAGGTGAGTCAAGCTAAGGAAGTGAAAATGTCTGCCAAATAAATGGTTATATAGTGTTTTATACATGGTATATAATAAACCTAGACTAGGTTTTATTTCATCCTGGTGGTGTCTGCCATTGAGCAGGATGAAGGGAGGGGAGAGAGGAAGGGATGGCATGTATGCATAGGTGTATTTGACCCTAAGCATGCAGAGCCAGCCTGTGGGTAGGCCCAACCACCCCTCCAATTCATCCCCCTCTCCCTCCTCCATCACTCTCTACTGCTCCACCTCTCTCTATTCACGTACCGTAGTTGGCTGGAGTCCTGCACGTACACACACACACACACAGCACTGAAAATAATATACAGGACACGGCAAAATACACACACACACATTCTCAAAACCTGAGTATACTGCTCACGCTACTGTTCATCACTAATACACAATACCCAGGTTCTACAGACACACAGACAATAATAAGATGATGAACAGATAAAAAGATGTTCACTCTCTTCTGGCATTTTAAACCATGGAAATTGAAAATGAAATGAAACAAAGTTATTTGTTATTCAAATTATTATGGTATGGTGGTATTATGGTGTAGTTATTATGGTGATAGCTAGAAAGCATGGGCAGTGATGTAAACATATGGTAAATAGACATTTAAACATATAGTTATTATGTTTTCAAATGACGGGGTTAGGTGGACCAGTAGTCATCTTACTCGTCTGGGTCCGTTGTTCTTCAGCTCAAACACATCCATGGTGTAGTTGACCCTGCGTCCATAGTGGTCAAACTGGACATTACCTGTTAATCCCTGCAGCCAGACCTGTACACAGGACAAAACACTATCAGTGTTTGCAGGTATACCTTCATTCTGGCTTTGAGGTGCAGTGCTAGATACCTGTTTGAGGGTGCGCTCCATGTCAATGCCCTGACTCCAGGGGGCGGCGGGGTTAGCCAGACAGTCCCCAGCGTTGCCCCGGCGAGAGATGTCAACCTTCTGCCTACGCAGGTTCCTGAAGGCCTCTGCCATCACCATCACGCCGTCGTACGTCAGAGCCGACGTGTACTGGGGGAACAGGAGAGAATCATCAGGTGTGTGTGGTAGGGGGATGAAAAGAGGGAAAGGTTTCTGCGTGTGTACACCGGGGATAAAACACATGATTTGCGGCAAGGAAGATTGTTGCAATGTGACAAACTCGGCTTGTAAAGCCAAACAGATAACAATAACCTATGCTATAAAGCACAAGTTATTTTTCCACATTCTGTTGTGTTTCAAAGTGGAATTAAAAATGTATTTAATTGAGAGAGAAAAAATGGTCAACGATCTATACAAAATATTTTAACTGTGTGTCTTTCTGGGTAAGTCTCTAAGAGCTTTCCACTCCGGGATTGTGCAACATTTGCCTACCATTCTTTTCAAAATTAATAAAAGCTCTGTCAAATTGGTTGTTGATCATTGACTCTGGAGCATTCGCTGTCTTCTTAGTAAGCAACTCCAGTGTAGATTTGGCTATGTGTTGTAGGTTATTGTCCTGCTGAAAGGTGAATTCATCTCCTAGTGTTTGGTGGACAGCAGACTAATCCAGGTGTTCCTGAAGGATTTTGCCTGTGTTTATCACTATTCCGTTTATTTAAAAAAACAAATCCTTAGTCCTTTCCGATGACAAGCATACCCATAACATGATGCAGCCACCACCATGCTTGAAAATATGAAGAGTGGTACTCAGTGATGTGTTGTGTTCGATTTGAACTTATTTCGGCTTGCCATAACAAAGGGGTTGAATACTTATCGACTCAAGCCATTTCAGCTTTTCATTTTTTATTCATTTGTAACTTCCAAAAACATAATTCCACTTTGACATTATGGGGTATTGTGTGTAGGCCAGTGACACAAATGTTTTATTTAATCTACTTTCAATTTGGTCTGTAACACAACAAAATGTGGAAAAAGTCAAAGGGTGTGAATTCTTTTTGAAGGCATTGTAACTTTGCCTCTGGCCTAGGGGAATCCTACTCATTAACGCAGCTCTCCCTCATCCCTCCCTCGCTCATTACAGATCTCTGTGGGGGGCGCAGTGTGTGTGTGTGTGTGTGTGTGTGTGTGTGGAGGGTGGGAGGCACAGGGTGCGTGCATCTTCTGTGTGTATATGTCTGTGGACCATCAACCCCCTGTCGGGGCAGACATGCTTCCTATATCAATGTGGGGCAAGGGGGGGCGATAAACAGTTGGATAACCCCGGCTGATGCCAGCACCCTGGGCACGAAGGTTAGCACCAACTGGCACAGGCATGCCATCAATAAGAGTCTGGGCACTTGAAGAGATAAGAGGGACAATCCTGCCAAGGAGTTATGAGGGTGTTGTGGCTGTTTGGTTGACCTGCATCTAGACTGTGACCAGGACATAGTGGTGCTCCACTTAATACAGCAATGATGAATGGTGCTAGTGTACAGCAGAGACTGAGAGGCTGTTTGGTCGGGAGAACATTGAAATGGTGATAAGGGATCAAAAACACACTCTTACACACACACCTCCAACTCAATCATCAAGTTTGCAGACGACACTACAGTGGTAGGCTTGAATGCCAACAACGACGAGACGGCCTACAGGGAGGAGGTGAGGGCCCTCGGAGTGTGGTGTCAGGAAAATAACCTCACACTCAACATCAACAAAACAAAGGTGATGATTGTGGACTTCAGGAAACAGCAGAGGGAGCACCCCCCTGTCCACATCGACGGGACAGTAGTAGAGAAGGTGGAAAGTTAAGTTCCTCGGCGTACACATCACGGACAAACTGAAATGGTCCAATGGTTTTTCTCTCTCTTCTCCCAGTCTCTCATCCTCTCTCCATCCATTCCCTCTCACTTCTACCTCCTACCACTCTCCCTCCCTCCATCACTCCCTGCATCCTTCTCCCCTCTATCCCATGCAGCGCAGCTCAGCTCATGACGCGGGTGGAGGGTGACTACTGGTCACCGAGACCCTTAAAGGGAGAGTTATTTATTTAACTTTTAGCTTATTTTCAACTTCTTTGTTGTTGTTTTATCCAAACTGTTTTTAAGTTCCTTTGCTGGATATTTAGCAACAACCAGAATCTCATGGCATTTTTGGAGCTTGAAGCCATGCTGGTGAAAATGAATTTATCCAGTTAGCAGTACATTTAAAAGCATGGGGAAAGCAACCGGGCTCCTCTCTGATTTAGGCAGAGCTATTTCCCAAGGCTTTTTTGATCCGTTTCCCCTGAGATCGCTACACTCTGGATGTTGTTAAGTAACCAGCAAACAAGCTTAAGAAATGGTTTGGATGAAATGACGACACCCTCGGTATGTCAAAAATGAGCTAGAATTCAAAAAAGTGAACTGTCCCTTTAACCCACTGTAGTCCACCCAAGCCCACCATAGCTGAGCCAAGCCAAGCCTGATAGAGTGCAGTCAAGTGCAGTCAAGTGCAGCAGGCCAGCTAAAGTTAGCTAAAGCACCAGTGCCCATGGCCATGGCCCCCTAGCAAGAGTGGAGCTCCCTCGGGCATTGGGCTCTACTATTCCAACACTGAGAAAGTCCACAGGTGTGAGACAGAGAGAGGATTGAGATACATTCCCATTGCTTGGCACTGGAGGAGATGGCTGCCATTTTACGGTCTCCTAAACAATTGTGCTATTGTATGTGTTATTTCGCATTATTTGTAACTTATTTTGTACTTAAATGTTTCTGCCGAAAAGAGCTTCTAGATATCAGGACAGCGATTACTCACCTTGTACTGGATAAAGATTTCTTCTTTAACGATTCGGATGCAAAGGATTTACTTCAGACAACCGACAAGGCCCAAATCCCTGTGATTCGCATGAGAAAGAGATATCGGGGATGTAGGTCGGGGTGCCTTGTAAAGATCAGACGACGTGTAGGTAATCTGCCTTGACCATCAGTCCTATTAGCCAACGTACAATCATTGGATAACAAAATAGATGAGCTACGATCACTAATATCCTACCAACGGGACATTCAAAACTGAAATATCTTATGTTTCACAGAGTCGTGGCTGAACGACGACATGAAGTTCCTTGGTGTCCACATCAACAGCAAACTATCATGGTCCAAACACAGCAAGACAGTCGTGAAGAGGGCACGACAAAGCCTATTGCCCCTCAGGAGATTGAAAAGATTTGGCATGGGTCCTCAGAGCCTCAAAAAGTTCTACAGCTGCACCATCGAGAGCATTCTAACCAGTTGTATCACTGCCTGTTATGGCAACTGCTCGGCCTCTGACCGCAAGGCACTACATAGGGTAGTGAGAACGGCCCAGTACATCACTGGGGCCAATGTTCCTGCCATCCAGGACCTCTATACCAGGCGATGTCAGAGGAAGGTCCAAAAAATTGTCAAAGACTGCAGCCACCCTAGTCATAGACTGTTCTCTCTGCTACCGCACAGCAAGTGGTACCAAGTTTAGGACCAAAATAATGCTGTTCATTGACTACAGCTCAGCATTCAACACCATAGTACCCTCCAAGCTCATCATTAAGCCTGAGGCCCTGGGTCTCAACCTCGCCCTGTGCAATTGGGTGCTGGAATTCCTGACGGGCCACCCCCAGGTGGTGAAGGTAGGAAACAGCATCTCCACTGCGCTGATCCTCAACACTGGGGCCCCACAATGGTGCGTGCTCAGCCCCCTCCTTTACTCTCTGTTCACCCATGACTGCGTGGTCATGCATGCCTCCAACTTGATTATCAAGTTTGCAGACGACACAACAGTAGTGGGCTTGATCACCAACAATGACGAGACCACCTACAGGGAGAAGGTGAGGGCACCCGTAGTGTGGTGTCAGAAAAACAACTTCTCACTCAAAGTCAACAAAAGGAGATGATCGTGGATTTCAGGAAACAGCAGAGAGAGCACCCCCCTTATCCACATCGACAGGACAGTAGTGGAGAAGGTGGAAGGTTTTAAGTTCCTTGGAGTGCACATCACGGACAAACTGAAATGGTCCACCCACACAGACAGTGTGGTGAAATAGCGCCTCTTCAACCTCAGGAGGCTGAAGAAATTTGGCTTGTCAACCAAAACCCTCACAAACTTTTACAGATGCACAATTGAGAGCATCCTGTTGGGCTGCATCACCGTCTGGTACGTCAACTGCACCGCCCACAACTGCAGGGCTCTCCAGAGGGTGGTGCTGTCTGCACAACGCATCACCGGGGGCAAACTACCTGCCCTCCAGCACACCTACAGCACCCGATTTCACAGGAAGGCCAACAAGATCATCAAAGACAACAACTACCCGAGCCACTGCCTGTTCACCCCGCTATCATCCAGAAGGCGAGGTCAGTACAGATGCATCAATGCTGGGACCGAGAGACTGAAAAATAGCTTCTATCTCAAGGCCATCAGACTGTTACACAGCCATCAATAAGACAGAGAGGCTGCTCCCGACATACAGACTTGAAATCATTGGCCACTAACAAATGGATCACTAGTCACTTTATTAATGCCACTTTAATAATGATGTTAACATATCTTGCATTACTCATCCCATATGTATATACTGTATTTTATAGCATCTATTGCATCTTGCCTATGCCGCTCGGTCATCGCTCATCCATATATTTATATGTACATATTCTTAATCCATCCCTTAGATTTGTGTGTATAAGGTAGCTGTTGTGGAATTGTAAGATTACTTGTTGATATTGCTGCACTGTTGGAACTAGAAGCACCAGAATTTTGCTGCATGGTGATATTGCTGCACTGCATGTTGAAATGCTTAGTTACAAGCCCTTAACCAACAATGCAGTTTTAAGAAAAATAATCAAATCTGCTAACCATTTGAATGTGACCAATAAAATTTTATTCGATTTTTATTTTATTGCTGCTCTTTAATTATTTGTTATTTTTATTTTCTATTGTCTATTTTTTACTTAACACTTATTTTTCTTAAAACTGCATTGTTGGTTAAGGGCTTGTAAGTAAGCATTTCTACACCTGTTATATTCAGCGCATGTGACAAATACAATTTGACTTGCACCTGGCCCTTGACAGTGCAGATAAGACTGCACAAAAGTTAGCAGGTATGGCAAGGTATTTTAAGTGTGTGTGCATGTATGTGTGTGAACGTCTCCATGCCCTAGCTAACCCTGCACCTCTGCAGTTGGTCTTGTAGAATCCTAAAGCCACATAAAGTGAGCCCAGACGGACAGGCATGGCATTGAAAAAGGTCTCCGGTCTGATCCTGATTGACTCAGCTCTGTCAAATCCTCCATGGGTGCTATCCTCCAAACCGTAGAGGAGAGATACACCAGAGAACCCCCAGGCATAGTGTACCATGGGAGGGAGCTGTCCCTCTTCAGGGGATGGGGGAGAAGGCAGGACATTAGTGAAGATGAAAGAGGACTTATTAACTCCCAGGTAGGGTGTTACCTTCGGGGGGCTGTCGGAGCCTGGGTACTCCCTCTGGTCCAGCTTGTTCCAGCGCTGCATCAGCTTGATGACCATGGGGTTGCTGAAGTCCACCAGCTGAAAGCCCGACACGTTGGCCCCTCCGTGCATGAAGCGCTCTAGGTTGATGTCCTTAAACCCCTGGGAGAGAGAGTTGGGGGAAGGGAGGCGAGATGGAGCGTTTGGTACGGATGGAGGTAGAGGGCAGAGAAGAAGAGAGAGAGGGAGAGAATTACATTTATAGATAGAGGTAAGGAGAGTGATGGAGGTAGGCAAAAGGTAAATAGAAAAAGGGATAGAAATAAAGCGAGATATGGGGAGAGAGAGAGAAGAAGAAGGGGAAGAGAAAGACGGAGTGGGAGAGAGGCAAAGAGAGCGAGAAAGGGAGAGAAACAGAGACAGGACCCTGTACAGTACGGGATACCACAACATAAAAGGAAACCAAACACTTTTCACCCTAGCCTTTTCTAAGATCACCGGCTGAGTCTGAATTCTGTCGACGCCCTGCTTCTATAGCAGAGAGTCTGGTAAGACGGATTGTGCCAACAGTAATCTCTCTCAGCCCAGTGCTCTGATGCCTCCACACACACACACACACACACACACACACACACACACACACACACACACACACACACACACACACACACACACACACACACTGAGCTGTCCTGCTCTGGACATCATTAATACACTGTCACTGTGGAAATGGGCTGCATACTAATTACATAGATGAGAAGAGAGGGGGGGGAGAGAGAGAAAGAGAGACAGAGAGAAGAAGGAGACATGCCAGGATTTTTTCCCCTCACCAAGTTAGCCATGATGTAATGGTAGCCTTTGACATGTTTTCCGACGCTGACAATCTGCGAGAGAAGGGGAGGAGAAACGTTAAGTCAACCCGACTGGAAAGGGACAAACGTTCGACAGATTTTAAGTGAACCTGACTGAATTAGCATTAGCATGCTTAATTGGCTGTCAGTTGAATGACACCCCAGTGTGTGCGGCTTGTCACCGCGTGAACATTGTCTTTCATGGGGAGAAATCAGACGTGCCGACTGTCTAAACAAATGAGTAGGCATCCGGATGAGTGCCACACAAGGAAAAAGACAGACAGACACTTTGAGGCGAGGCAAGACATGACAATGTTCCCGGCATGGAGAGAGAGATAGAGAGAGAATGTTCATTGAATCATTGTCATCATCGAACACAAGCAGATTTCAAATAGTTAAACAGACTTTGAACTCAAGACAGCTACCGCTTACGTCGCCTCGTAGTATGACTCTGCTTATAGATGATTTGTGAGGTACAGTATCTACGAACTGATTATTAAGACTTTATGAATGCTTGGTAAAGCATCCATTGTTGTGTCTTTAATGTTTTAGCCCAATGTGTTTGAATGTTCCGCTTACAAATACAATCTGTTTCCACTAGCATAGCTCCATTCTCTTAAAATGCGAGCTACATTTTTCTGGACATCTCTAAATAACCAGGTAACAAAATGAGAAAACGGTTTGGAGGAAACAATAACACCTGAGGGAAGTTAAAAATAAGAAACACATTTTTTTTTTAAATTACCCTTTAAAAAGGGACCCATGCAGAGGTTAAAAAAAGAAGATTTGAGCTGCTAATTTAGATGTTGTGTGTACTGAGGCCTACAGAGATATGACGGGTACTGTTGGTTGTGTTTCCAGAGATCAAACACACACACACACACACACTGAGTTGTTAACACAGTGACATGCCGGAGCGGAAATTTACTGAATAATTGAAATGTGAGATAGAGATACTGGTTGCCTGGGGGCGGCGGAGGAGTACACTATGAAACAGAGAAGGGGGTTATCCGGTTAATTCAACTCTGACTACATACAGTACAGGCAACAGAGTGGTGCATAGCTGCAGGAAGTAGTTTGTGGGTATGGGTGCTGCGATTCTTTTATCGACATGGGGGGGGCACTGCTGGAAAGAAAAAAAATTGCCCGCACTACAGTTGGCTATATTGATCCACGACTACAAGACTATTAAAGCTCCAGTGCACAACCTATGTGAAAAAGTATTTTGTTAATTTAAAAAATATACACTACCATTCAAAAGTTTGGGATCACTTAGAAATGTCCTTGTTTTTGAAAGAAAGACACTTTTTTTGTCCATTAAAATAACATCAAATTGATCAGAAATACAGTGTAGACATTGTTAATGTTGTAAATGACGGCATATTTTTTTAATGGAATATTTACATAGGCGTACAGAGGCCCATTATCAGCAACCATCACTCCTGTGTTCCATTGGCATGTTGTGTTAACTAATCCAAGTTTATCATTTTAAAAGGCTAATTGATCATTAGAAAACACTTTTGCAATGATGTTAGCACAGCTGAAAATTGTCGTCCTGATTAAAGAAGCAATAAAACTGTCCTTCTTTAGACTAGTTGATTATCTGGAGCATCAGCATTTGTGGGATCGATTACAGGCTCAAAATAGCCAGAAACAAAGGACTTTCTTCTGAAACTCATCAGTCTATTCTTGTTCTGAGAAATGAAGGCAATTCTACGTGAGAAATTGCCAAGAAACTGAAGATCTAGTACAACGCTGTGTACTACTCCCTTCACAGAACAGCGCAAACTGCCTCTAACCAGATTAGGAACCGGAGTGGGAGGCCCCGGTGCACAACTGAGCAAGAGGACAAGTACATTAGAGTGTCTACTTTGAGAAACAGACGCCTCACAAGTCATCAACTGGCAGCTTCATTAAATAGTACCCACAAAACACCAGTCTCAACGCCAACAGTGAAGAGGCGAATCCGTGATGCTGGCCTTCTAGGCAGAGTTCCTCTGTCCAGTGTCTGTGCTCTTTTGCCCATCTTAATCTTTTCTTTTTATTGGCCAGTCTGAGATATGGCTTTTCCTTTGCAACTCTGCCTAGAAGGCCAGCATCCCGGAGTCGCCTCTTCACTGTTGAAGTTGAGACTGGTGTTTTGCGGGTACTATTTAATGAAGCTGCCAGTTGAGGACTTGTAAAATTGCTTTTAGTGGCATGGTTTGCTAGATTGACATATAATTCATTCATTTTTAAATGGGTGGGTTTATTGGTGTTAAAATACACCAGTTAACCTGTTAAGGAAGCTTTTCGCAGCTTTTTGTTAAAAATCGCGCAACATTTCAGCGCCCTGCTATTCATGCCAGGAATATAGTATATGCATATGATTAGTACGTGTGGATAGAAAACACTCAGACGTTTCTAAAACTGTTTAAATCACAGCTGTGACTATAACAGAACGTGCGTTTCATCGAAAAGTGCAGGGAAAACTGATCACTGAAAATGGAAAAATATATCCATCCGCGACTTCAAGGATTTGTTCAAAGTGAACCGAATTAAATAGGGCCGAGGTTACAGTGCCTACAGCTTCCACACGGTGTCTAGAGTCTTGTCATTTGATTCAGCTTTGATTCTTGGTTGAACCGAATCAAGGGAACTCATTCCCTCCGGTCTCCGACCGGATGTTTTGGTCGACCTCTCTTCAGACATGTTTTTCTACACGGACAGCTAAAGAATTTACATCGCATCCTGATGAATTTGATCGCTTATTAACGTGTACTAATACCTAAAGTTGCATTAACAAAAGTATTTCGAAGTGTTTTGTGAAAGTTTATCGTCGACTTTTTGAATTTTTTAAAATGACGTTACGTTATGAAACACTATTTTTTTCCCGTTTATCACACAGTATTCTTAGATCGATATCTAGGCTATATATGGACCGATTTAATCGAAAAAAGACCCTAAATGATGTTTATGGGACATCTAGGAGTGCCAAGAAAGAAGCTCGTCAAAGGTAATGAATGTTTTATATTTTATTTCAGCGTTTTGGTTTGCGACGGCTAACGCAAAATCTGTCGTGTTAGGTGACGTTGCAGTATTTTGAGGGTGCATGGTATCAGATAATAGCTTCTCATGCTTTCGCCGAAAAGCATTTTACAAATCTGACTCGGTGGATAGATTCACAACGAGTGTAGCTTTAATTCAGTATATTGTATGTCAATTTTAATGAAAGTTTGAGGTTTATCAACCTCTATGGGTGGTGCTCTTGAACATTTCCGCTGATTGTGGTTCCCACCTCGGTACCACGTCCTTATTAAGCTATTTTGGACCACCAAGCTGCTGATGTCATGCAGCCTGTCGTTTTTGTGTTTATACTTTTTTTATAACGATAACGACAAGTTTGATGTCGGACAACAATAGAATGTTCATGATGGCACTGTGACAACTGTCTACAGACATGTTGATAGACGAAGTATAAACCATCCTTAAGTCTTGAAATCTTTGGTTGTTTACTACACTAACATATTAATTCTGTTTAGCACATGGCCTCACATGTGAATCCTTAAAGAGATGGGTGGGTATAAGGCTTAAGTGGGTTTGAACAATGCTGAATGGGTGTAGTCAAAGAGCTCTCCAGTAGGTGTACCAAAAGTGGGGTTACAACTTTATCATCTTTCAAAGCAGAATTACTTTCCCATTCTACTCGACTGTAGTGTATGATATATACAATTTTCTAGCTCTGAGTCTCTACTTTTATCCAATGTAAAAAACACAATTTCAAATTTTGCTACTTGAGACCGGTTGGTCACAATTGATTGATTGATTAATTGATTATTCACCTACTCCAGCCTGTTGCCTCTCAAAATCCTGTCTGACTGCCTAACTGCCTGTCTTCCTTCCTTCCACTCTGCCTGTTGTCTGGCAAATTGCAAGATTATGTAATAATGCTTGTATTGCATTATAATGGTTGTTTTATTCGACATAATAGAGTATTCTGTTAACTATTGTGTGTGTGTGTTTTACTGAGGATGGGCCTGTATGAGATAACACTGACAGAGGAGATTTACAATGTCTTTGGGTAATAAAGCCTAAAGAGCATTCCAGAGAACATGAGCTAATGGTTCTGTTCTATACCTTACCAGGGAGAGATGGTTCCAGTTTAGAGTAGGAGGGCCAGACACTGGTCTATACAATGAAAACTGTTGACACAGCAGTAACTGTCTGCCATGTTTTATAGATATCTTTCATACAAATCTTAACCTTGTGACCATTCTATGTATCTGTTGTTCATCATATAGGTTGAGAGGGGTGTGTGTATCTTGGCTATAATCTTTGTACTTTTGTGTTGTCACTTTCAATGGTTCATTAGAAATGGCGCATCATTGAAAGTCATTGCTAATGCAAAGCTCTTATTATTAAAGATGTAGTTTAAGTATAACTCTGACTGGTGTGTGAAGTTTGTAACTCTCCTCATTTGGTAATGCAGAAATTAGCCACCACACTGCCTGCCTTGACTGACTGACTGACTGATCTCACCTGCTCCAGCATGTTGGTGAGCCTCTCGGCCTCCAGGTCGATGACAAATTTCTTCTCCTGCCGTCGGTCCAGGTCCTCCAGGAGGCGCCGGTAGGCCGCGTCGTTGAATTTCTCCACACAGATGGCGCTCACCTGCCAGCTGTTCTGTCCCGCCTTCTCCATGATGGCTTGCAGTATGGCATAACCTGAGGGGCCAACAGCCAATCAGATCACAGCATGTCATTCCAATACTTTATTTACATAGGAACAATTAAAACATTGACATACTGAATGTATAACAGTCAGATGCATTGCATCATCACATCTGATCTTACACTAATTTACAGTGCCGAAATGTTGAGGCACAGAAGGTTTCAAATGGAACGAATGAACCATGTTGCTGATTATTACTGATATCATCAAGCTGACGCCACAATCTAAAAACCCTGGCTTTACAAAAACAGCAAGCATGTGCTCCCCCAAGAAGCCCTGCATCCAATTAGACCTATTTCTCTGTGTTGAGTTCAGAGTTTGCTTTGCTACCCTTTGCTACTACGCAGATTCTTAATACTAACAAGTCCAGTAACAAAACCCCCATAATTGAGTAGATGGCATAGTCTCTTTGATCAGCGATTGATGGAGTGGTAGGAACCATTGGTGCTCTAGAGGGGGACCCTGGACTGCTGGGGCCAGACAGGGCCTTGTATATATAGAGGGATGAGAGGAAGTCAGGGGAGCCCCACACGGTGCTTCTTGTCTCCTCTCCAACAGGAACAGATGTCCCCCTTAAACGGCCCTTCCTGGTGGCCATCACAATCTGGCAACCTTTCTCCCTCTGCTCCCAATTAGTAGATTAACCTGTGAGTATCCACGTCTGGCAACCCAACCCCCCTTTCTCACTCTCTTTTCCTGTGCACCCTATTAGATTGGTGTCTCTCTGTGTCTGTGCCAGGAGGACAAGGACGATGATCGGTCACACACACACACACACACACACGCACGCACACACACACGCACACACACGCACGCACACGCACACACGCACGCACACACACACACGCACGCACACACACACACACACACACACACACACACACACACACACACACACACACACACACACACACACACACACACACACACACACCACTGCCTCAGTTTTTTTTTAAAGAAGAAAGCTATATATTATTGAATATTAAAACATACCATCTACCTGCAGTGAAGGCGCTCAACATTTGCATTACATACAGTCATCTAACAGACTCCCATCAAAGAGCGACTCACAGGAGCAACCAGGGCCAAGCGCCCCGCCCAAGGATCACGCCGACAGATCTCCCACCAAGTCAAGACGGGGACCCGAACCTGCAATCTATTGGCCACCGGCCCAAGCTCCCAACAGCCAGGCCACCAACCATCCAAGATCCTTCCACAGTTCCCCAAGAGCTTCCCCTAAACCATCCGAGATCTCCCCCCGTCCCCCAAAAAAACTTTCCCACCATTCCAAGCCCCAAGCCACCAACAGCCAACAAAATGAGCAAAAGAGAAAAAAGAGAAAGACAAAGGAAAACAACAAGGCAAAAACAAAAGACATCAAGGACAACAAAAATCAAAACAGCAACTGTATAGGTTTGAGTGCACGTGTGGCACTATTTACGTGTGTGTATGTCCATGTGTGTGTGTTTGAATGCGAGTGTGTATATACATGTGGGGCGGCAGGTAGTCTAGTGGTTAGAGCGTTGGACTAGTAACCGAAAGATTGCAAGATGGAATCCCCGAGCTGACAAGGTATAAATATGTCGTTCTATCCCTGAACAAGGCAGTTAACCCACTGTTCCTAGGCCGTCATTGAAAATAAGAATTTGTTCTTAACTGACTTACCACACAACTGTGTTAGGTGACAGAGTGGAAGACCTGTGCTGTGTTCATTAGGCATCAAAATGAATAAAACTGGTGGAAACAGGGCTGGGACTACCTGCATTTGTCCAATAAGAAATGGCAACTTTTGATTTCCGTTGCAAAACTTCTTTCTGAAATGCACAGACCACATTGACATAAATAACACCACAAGATCAAAAGATACATTTTTAAAAATCCTGTCGATTTTATAGAGTTCACAAGAGTGAGTTTTTTAAATCCACCCTTGGGTTGTGTTCATTAGTAGCCTGACCACCCGTCCACATCAATCCAGCAGAAAGCTACGCCCACTAGCGATTCTACTCTGCAATGAATGTATGGAGCAATCGATGCAGCAGCGGAATTACATTCAGGAAGAATTTAATAGAACCTAAAACATTTTAAATTCTCTTGCAACGGAAAATAAAATGATGGGTCAGGTCCATAGTTTCAGTTTCAGTCCGTTTTCTCCCATTTGGTGCCTAATGAACATGACCCAGATGATAACAACCCCAAGAGGACAATTCTGAAAATATACTAGGTTTGTGCTTTGTAAAAGTCCTATAGACTATGAGCAAACTGACATTTCCTGGCTAGGGTCCTATTGGATATAGACAGAGCTAATGACTAGTTGGCTAGTGGCCCATATATCAACAGTGGGGCAAAAAAGTATTTAGTCAGCCACCAATTGTGCAAGTTCTCCCACTTAAAAAAGATGAGAGAGGCCTGTAATTTTCATCATAGGTACACTTCAACTATGACAGACAAAATGAGAAAAAAATCCAGAAAATCACATTGTAGGATGTTTTATGAATTTATTTGCAAATTATGGTGGAAAATAAGTATTTGGTCACCTACAAACAAGCAAGATTTCTGGCTCTCACAGACCTGTAACTTCAAAATGATCACAAGAACGGTGAGCAAAAATCCCAGAACCACACAGGGGGACCTAGTGAATGACATGCAGAGAGCTGGGACCAAAGTAACAAAGCCTACCATCAGTAACACATTACGCTGCCAGGGACTCAAATCCTGCAGTGCCAGACGTGTCCCCCTGCTTAAGCCAGTACATGTCCAGGCCCGTCTGAAATTTGCTAGAGAGAATTTGGATGATCCAGAAGAAGATTGGGAGAATGTCATATGGTCAGATGAAACCAAAATATAACTTTTTGGTAAAAACTCAACTCGTCATGTTTGGAGGACAAAGAATGCTGAGTTGCATCCAAAGAACACCATACCTACTGTGAAGCATGGGGGTGAAACATCATGCTTTGGGGCTGTTTTTCTGCAAAGGGACCAGGACGACTGATCCGTGTAAAGGAAAGAATGAATGGGGCCATGTATTGTGAGATTTTGAGTGAAAACCTCCTTCCATCAGCAAGGGCATTGAAGATGAAACGTGGCTGGGTCTTTCAGCATGACAATGATCCCAAACACACCGCCCGGGCAACGAAGGAGTGGCTTCGTAAGAAGCATTTCAAAGTCCTGGAGTGGCCTAGCCAGTCTCTAGATCTCAACCACATAGAAAATCATTGGAGGGAGTTGAAAGTCCGTGTTGCCCAGCAACAGCCCCCAAACATCACTGCTTTAGAGGAGATCTGCATGGAGGAATGGGCCAAAATACCAGCAACAGTGTGTGAAAACCTTGTTGAAGACTTACAGAAAACGTTTGACCTCTGTCATTGCCAACAAAGGGTATATAACAAAGTATTGAGATAAACGTTTATTATTGACCAAATACTTATTTTCCACCATAATTTGCAAATAAATTCATTAAAAATCCTACAATGTGATTTTCTGGATTTTTTTCTCATTTTGTCTGTCATAGTTGAAGTGTACCTATGATGAAAATTACAGGCCTCTCTCATCTTTTTACGTGGGAGAACTTGCACAATTGGTGGCTGACTAAATACTTTTTTGCCCCACTGTATATGGCTGTGATTACAGTGTTTCAGTCAGAGAACCAGGTGCAACTTCCCTTCTCATGTCAGTGATATCAATGCAATTACACAGTGGAGATGAAAGCAAAGCCCATAATAGGCCCTGTCAACAAAGAATCTAAGTGCAACCATTACGGCTTATAGAGTATAGACGAGGCACAGAAACACACACGAACAGAAAATGACACACGCGCACACACACACACACACACACACACACACACACACACACACACACACACACACACACACACACACACACACACACACACACACACACACACACACACACACACACACACACACACACAAAGACCTCCCCACACACAGACTCTCCCTCTCTCCTTAAAGTGAGGCCTATGGCAGACACATAACAGCCCACTGCAGCAACAATCATTTGTTTCTATGTAATGATACAAAATCCTATATTGTTCTATTTGCAATCACATGCCTCAGTCCCCTTATACCAGCCCCACCAACCAGAGACGAGCGCTAAGGCCTTCCTTCCTCCTTGTCCGCCCACCTTTCTATCCGCCTGCCTGCCTGCCTTTCTACACACCTTGTTTTCTGCCTTCCTGCCACTGATTACCAACTGATGAATCTGTAGCCCGGGGCTGTGTGTAGAGCAGCAGCTAACCGCAATCAGCGTCATCGCAGTAGCTGCCTGACTGCACCACAGAACAGCACAGAGTACAGCCTCCCCTCCCCCATTTCCTTCTCCTGCTTCTCGTTGCACACTGCCATTCACTGCCACTAGGAGGCAGTGGTTATATGAAATGAATGACTTTCAATGAGCGCTGGTCTACTGCAGTAAACTATAGGGAGATGGAGAGTGATGGAGAGGGTCCGAATGTAGTCCGGGTAGAGAGAGAGAGCACAATACTCCTGAGAGACCTAACCTTTTTAAACCGAGTCCTTCATCCTGACTTGGAGACCCCGCTGTTTGGTACACATCTGTCTATTGGAGAAAGTTAGACAGACACAGGGAGAGAGACAGGGAGGGAGGGAAGGAGAGAGAGAGAGAGAGAGAGAGAGAGAGAGAGAGAGAGAGAGAGAGAGAGAGAGAGAGAGAGAGAGACATAGAAAGACAGAGAGAGAGAGAGATGCTGGTACAGGAGAAGTCTAGAGCAAGATATTCCAAACCTTACCGGGTCATAGATAGGAAGGTGGATAACAGTTATTATTGTCATCTCAATGGGCAGTTCTGGTAAGGTGGTTGGAATGATGTAATTTTAACCAGCTTTGTCCACAGTGATGAAAGTGACGCAGAAAATTGAAAGGAAGAAATGCACGAGGAAAATTCATTCCTCTGAAATGGTTTGACGGGGTCTACGAGGGTGCGGGATACTCCACGCTGGTCGGCTTGACAGCTGCAGTGTCAGTACAGTACAGACATCGATGCATGTGGTGAAGCCACTGCCTTTTCTCACTGTGCTACAACTGTCCATGTTGAGGCCTTCAGTAGAGCACCTGGCATTGTGACAGAAACAGTAGAAACAGCAATAGCAGGAGTAGTATAATGCCACTTTAATAATGTTTACATATAGTTGAAGTCAGAAGTTTACATACACTTATGTTGGAGTCATTAAAACTCGTTTTTCAACCACTCCACAAATTTCTTGTAAACAAACTATAGTTTTGGCAAATCTGTTAGGACATCTACTTTGTGCATGACACAAGTCATTTTTCCAACAATTGTTTACAGACAGATTATATCACTTATAATTCACTATTCCAGTGGGTCAGAAGTTTACATACACTAAGTTGACTGTGCCTTTAAACAGCTTGGAAAATTCCAGAAAATTATGTTATGGGTTTGGAAGCTTATGTACATACTGTATGCTTTGGGAATATGTATTGACTGTTTGAACTGAAGATGTTATTAAAGGCTATTTGCGTCATGTTCAACTGATATGAGGTACGCTGTATACTGTAGCTACAGCCCTTCTGGGTTGAAACACATCTGAGAACAGGGTGAGCCATTATTGATAGTTTAGAGAGAGAGAGTGAGAGAGCGAGAGAGTGAGAGAGCGAGAGAGCGAGCGAGAGAGCAAGCGAGAAAGAAAGACATCTAGACCAAGAGAGAAGGATGCGGTGCATTTCTTGGTTCTGGCGTTGCTCATTAGTGGAATAGGAACCTCAGTACCTCTGCCCAGTCCTCCGAGACAACGAGACACAGAGGAAGAGAGAGAGAGAGAGAGAGAGAGAGAGAGAGAGAGAGAGAGAGAGAGAGAGAGAGAGAGAGAGAGAGAGAGAGAGAGAGAGAGAGAGAGAGAGAGAGAGAGAACTGAAGATGTTTTTAAGGGCTATTTTCATCATGTTCAACTGATATAAGGTATGTGGTAAAGTATAGCTACAGCCCTTCTGGGTTGAAACACATCTGATAATAGGTGAGCCATTATTGATAGTTGTAAGAGAAGGAGAGAGAAAGAGGGGGGAAGGAGAGAGAGAGGAAGGAGAGAGAGAGAGAGGGGGGGAGAAAGAAGGGAGAGAAAGAGAGGAGAGAGCGAGGGGAGAGAGAGAGAGAGAGAGAGGGCAAGAGAAAGAAAGAAAGAAAGTGGAGAATGGGGGGGGGGAGATAGACATTGTAAGAAAGTGAGTGAGAAAGAATGGGATGGAAAGAGAGAGAGAGAGAGCTCTAGACACAGGGGTTCTTAACCTTTTTCAGCCTGGGACCCAAATGAGAAATTCTGTGTTTTCCTGGGACCCAAGCTTAGGAAAATATGCAACTATACATACATACACACATATATATCTATACATTTCATTGCCCTTATGCCTAAAACAAATGCAATATAGACAAAAAATAATAATTAAATTAAATATCCATATAAATATATATTCATGTTTATTTTCCACATTAAAAACACTCTTACATATCTGTCTAGGTTGGAACTGTAGCTGTTAAAATACAATAAATATTTTTCATACTGAACTGTAATAAACTGTCTGATCACATCACACAGATGAATAACAGAACACACACACAGGTTTGTTGATAGTGCAACCCTAAGTAACAGTACATATTAAAAATGATCAGGCCTACAGTACATCTTACTGTAGAAATTATTGTTTGAAAGAAAGTCTAGGTTGACAGTTACTTAATGCTGACAGAAAAATAACAGGTTCTCTTTCATTTAAATTGAAAAGAAAACCATGGTCCCAATATTGCAATCAAATTGGTATGGTGGCAGGGCATGGGTCGACAAAACCTTGGTGCTGTTAAAATACATTACAGATTTTTTTAGTCTGAACTGAAATAAACTGATTGATCACATCACACAGATGTAGACCAGAAAACCCCCACACAGTCCTAATGAGAGCATGTCTATTCTGGGCTCCGTTTTTGACAGTACAACACTGAGGTGATGCTCAGCCTTGAAACTGTTTCTGTACTTATTTTTTTAAGTATGTCAGAGTTGAGAACCCTGACTCGCATAGGTATGTGGTGCCAAACTGGGCCAGAACATCTACTGCTTTCTCAGTTAGGCAGGAGATCACTTCCTCCTGCTGTAGATGAGCAACCTAGAACTGTGTCTGCCTCGCTTCAGTTTATTCCAGTTAAGAATAAAAATTATTGTATTTTAACAGCAACAGTTCCAACCTAGACTTGTCTTCAACAATAATGTCTACAGTAAGATGTACAGTAGGCCTGATCATTTTTCATATTCAGCTGTACTGTTCCTAGGGTTGCACTATCAGTAGCTAGCTTGCTTTGGCGAATGTTAGCTATTAACTGTGTACAATGAGGCCAGGGGATTGTTTGAAAGTGAAACTCACGTCTACTTTTATGAGAGATAGTACTCCCTTATTTCTGCTTATCATCACCTGTTATAAAATGCCAACAATGCCTTGCTAGCTGACTCACTTTCCACTGTCAAAGCACTGTTTCATGAAGCATTCTGCCCTGTTCTGAATGAACTCCCTGGGTTAACCATCAGGCTGTGGCTGTTTAGTCAGGACGTGTCGTTTTATTAATTTGTTCGTTAGGTGACTCATTACTAAGCACTTCCACATTGTGCTCCTCATAAGTTTGTATAAAAGAGAGAGAAACTCATCACTGCATACGCGTTTCATTATAATTCATGGCTTGAACTACATGTGTGTCGCGGAGTGATCTTCAAGAAAACTGCAGAAAAAAAGATCTGGTAAACCGTGAAGCACACAGAGCATCTCCCCCTCACACAACTGCCAAACTGAGCAGAGATTGCTGTTAAGCATAGAGCGCAGCGGCCAAATAAATTCCAGTAATTCATGAAATAATTAGACATTTACTCTGACACGTCGCGACCCACCATTAACAAGTCCGCAACCCACTTTGGGTCGCAATCCCATACTTTCAGAAAGGCTGCTCTAGACCAAGAGAGAATGATGCGCTGTGGACCCTGGTTCTGACGTTGCTCAATAGTGGAACAAGAACCTCAGTACCTCTACCCAGAGAGGGAGAGAGTAAGAGTGAGAGAAAAAAACACATTTCTATTAATACTACAGCGACGCTAGCGGCTTCCTGGAAAGACACTGCCGTCCATGGAGAATACCCGTTATCTCCGGTTCTCACTTGGGCTTCACATTCCAAATGGCACCCTAATCCCTTTATAGTGCACATCTTTTGGCCAGGCTCCATTTGCATCCAACAAGGCTCTGGTCAATAGTAGTGCACTAAATAGGGAATATGGTGCCATTTGGAACAGATCCTTTCCTTTGTTTCATTACCCCCCAGCTTGGTTCCCTATTCCACTTCCCTGACAGGACACCTCCCTGCACCCGGCATCGCTGCACTTGCCTATCGATTGGTAGATTTGGTCTGTAGCCCCCTTTGGCCCCAAGACATGCCCGTCCACCAGATAGCACAGACAGCCATTATTTTAGGACAGCATCCATTCACACTTCCACTGTATGGGTTTCCACATAGAGCAGGGGTCATTGAGATAGATCAGAGTAGGCAATGCAGGGTCTGGACCATAATTACCAATAATCTCTGATTCTAGACATTCTATTTCTAAGGACTGTAGTTGATGTTCTGAATACAAAGAGCCATAGATACACATTACACTGACACATTATTAATGACTAAATGCAGATCGTGTACATCTTTGTAATATATATGACCTTTGGAGCTAAACATATGAATGCTCACACTTACACCAAGACCTGTAAAGCAAAGCCTTTGCTGTGTCTTGGCCCCAGCTCCTAACACACTACTACTGTACAGTTACTGCAGCAGGCTGGAGTCCCATTTAGAGGTGGCACTTGTCACTGTGTTATGTGTTAACAATAAAGACTACCGTTCCCATAATGCAACGCACCATGCACAAAGTGATTGTTAGAATGCCTTGCATAGCTACACACCAATGTAAAAGTAGCTAAACCTATGCCCCCAGCTTGTCAATTCATCAAGGAACAAACATAACATGGGGTGTTTCTCAATATGCATACTACGAGCACGCAATATGCATACTACGAGCACGAGCACGCAATATGCATACTCCGAGCACGCAATCTGGAGCCATGGGAGGGTCGGAGCAGGAGTCCAAATCAAAGTATGCGAAACGGATGTGTACTCCGCTTGTACACATTTCAAAGCATGTATCGACGCAAGCTTCAATAAAAAGTATGGACAGAAATATGACGCAACCAAGTAAAACAAGACACTACTGGTTTCACTTTATTGAAACCATTATTTGAGCTGAAGCAAGAGAAAATAAACTCCGACTTCGGAATGAAATGTCGCCCATTCACATCTTATATGTTGCCTGACTACAATATTGCATCTTGAAAACGTTAATAAATACATGGTGTGTTCATTTTGGCATGTTTACCAGCCTACAATACCCACTGCAGTCTGTGTAGATTGCAAGCCCATAGTAAGTCAATAAGGCGAACTGGCTAACTACTACTGTTTACCAGCCTACAATACCCACTGCAGTCTGTGTAGATTGCAAGCCCATAGTAAGTCAATAAGGCGAACTGGCTAACTACTAATGTTAGCTAACTAGCTAGCCACAAATAATTAGTAGTTAACTACCCACAAAGAATTGGCATCTACCTTGCATAGTTTTAGGTCATTTTTAAACTATCTGGTTAGCTTGAATATTACAATTCATATATAGCTAGCTGATAGTTATGAAATAAAACTTTGTGCATATCTTGTTTTGTCTCTTGCCATTGTCCTGGCTGGAAGAAGGTTCAGTGAATGGGTATGTCCATAGTAAGGCAATAGGGTCAACTGGCTAGCTAGCTAGCCATTAAGAAGTGGTAGCTAGCTACCCACAAAAAATTGACATCTACCTGGCATAACATTAGTTTAAGGTCCTTTGGTCGTTTAACTAGTTAGACCATTACGATTCACATGTAGCTAGCTGATAATTATGAAGTTAAACAATATGCTTTGTGTATATCTTGTTTCGTCTCTATTGTCATTGTCTTGGCTGGAAGAAAGTTCAGTGAATGGGAGGTAATACAGTAGGGGGAGTGCTTCTCAAATGTAATGTTTTATGCACTCTCCATACTCTTGTCCTCACAAGAACGGACTCAAGAAAACATCTTCGGAGAATGTTACTCGGTGCAGGAGAGTGTGGAGTACGGTAGTATGAATATTGAGAAACACCCATGGTGTCAGAAGTGGGATTCAAACCCACGACTCCAATGTAAGCAAAGGCACCTCATCCACTGACTCTTAGCCTCTCATTCCTATGTGACAACATAAGTGCTGTTATTCACTCTAAATCTCTAAGTCTATTATAACTCCCTTCTAATCAATATAAGCACAGCCTCCATTTCTCCTTCCAATGGCCCTTTACGGCGTGAGAATCTGAAAGAATTGGACCGCTATAATTAATATGGTTGTGACTTTACCATGGCCTCTGAATTGCACCTATTCACTCTTTTCCGATTTACAAGTGCCTATGGGACAGAGACCTGCAACAACCGGTGCCCTTGGCAAATCCTTCCCGCAAGTCAATTTTAATGTGCCTCCCCCCACGGTTACGACATCAACATACACCTGTGACCTTTAAATATAATTTCCATCTCTCCATTTACTATGTATAGCACTTTGAGGTACTGGAAACGCTTTGAAGCGCTATACATTGAGTGTACAAACCATTAGGAAAGAACTTCCTGATATTGAGTTGCACCCCCCCCAGAACAGCCTCAATTCATCAGGACTCTACAAGGTGTTGAAAGCGTTCCACAGGGATGCTGGCCCATGTTGACCCCAGTGCTTCAGTTGTGTCAAGTTGGCTGGATGTCCTTTGGGCGGTGGACCATTCTTGATACACGCAGGAAACTGTTGAGCATGAAAAACCCAGCAGGGTTGCAGTTCTTGACAAACTTAAAAGTCACTTAAATCTTTTGTCTTGCCCATTCTGAATGACACACATACACAATTCATGTCTCAATTGTCTTAAGGCTTAAAATTCCTTCTTTAACCTGTCTCCTCCCCTTCATCTACACTGATTGAAGTGGATTTAACAGGTGACATCAGTAAGGGATCATAGCTTTCACCTGGATTCAATTGGTCAGTCTTTGTCGGGGAATTTATATATTTTTTATATTTTTATATATTTTTTATTTAACTTGGTAAGTCAGTTAAGAACAAATTCTTATTTACCATGACGGTGAAAAGAGCAGTGTTTGTATGGTTTTGTACAATCAGTGTATAAATCCAATAAATTATTAAGTATCATTGCAATGACTTACCACTGTCAGTGACAAACTAAAAGGTCAATTCAGTAGTATGATGTAATCATACACAGTGGAGCAACTTCCTGATTGCATTAAGACTTAAAAAGGTACACGTCAGGGGCCTGCATCGCAGCGCCAGCTGTGCCACCAGAGACTCTGGGTTCGCGCCCAGGCTCTGTCGCAGCCAGCCAAGACTGGGAGGTCCGTGGGGCGACACACAATTGGCCTAGCATCGTCCGGGTTAGGGAGGGCTTGGCCGGTAGGGATATCCTTGTCTCATCGCGCACCAGCGACTCCTGTGGCGGTCCGGGCGCAGTGCACGCTAACCAAGGTCACCAGGTGCACAGTGTTTCCTCCGACACATTGGTGCGGCTGGCTTCCGGGTTGGATGCGCGCTTGGTTGGGTTGTGTTTCGGAGGATGCAAGATTTTCGACCTTTTGTCTCTCCCGAGCCGTACGGGAGTTGTAGCGATGAGACAAGATAGTAACTACTAATAATTGGATACCACGAAATTGGGGAGAAAAAGGGGGTAAAAAAAACTTTCAAGAAAAAAAAGGTCAACGTCATCATACAGATCAACACACACAAATATAAGTACTTACCCCGGTCCGTATCGTAGAGGAAGACAAACTTGTTCCAGTCGTAGTGATCGAGTAGCGAGAGCAGCGCTCCGCGGATGGAGGGCCGAAGCTGCAGCGTGAACTGGCTCTCTCCCTCGATGGGGAAGCTGGGCGTGATGAGGGAGATGTGCAGCGCCCCGCAGAACGACGTCAGCGTGTGCACCGAGCGCTTGTCGTACAGGCCAAAGATGGCGAATACGCCCCGCGAGTACTGCGAGCAGACTGTGGAGGAGGTATGGAAGGGGGGAAGAGAGAGAGAGAGAGAAGTTAGTTACTAAATGAGTTTACTAAACATTTGAATCTCTTAAAGGGAGAAATGAGTACTACGAGCAGACTGTGGAGGAGGTATGGAAGGGGGGAAGAGAGAGAGAAAGAGAAAGAGAAATAAGTTAGTTACTAAATTAGTTTACTAAACATTTGAATCTCTTAAAGGGAGAAATGGTGCATGTAAGAATAGACGGCGAGTACAGAAAGCAGACAGTGGTAGAGAGAGAGAGACATTACAGATAGTTCAGCAACCCATTCAAATCCCTACAAGAGAAGCCCTTTGTTGCCTATGGAATAACAACTACCCAAAACATCCACAAAATATCAAATGTCCATCTTAAAACATGATTTCTAGCTTAATGAGTCTCTCTACCTCCTTTCGTTACCTCTCTCTCTCTATCTGAGATACGATGACACACATACATATAATACGTATTATTTACCACAAATCTGCAATCAAATCTGCAATCCTCCAAGAAGCTAGCCAGAAGCTAGCCAGAAACTCCAAGAAGCTAGCCAGAAGCTAGCCAGGAGCTAGCCAGAAGCTAATCAGAAGCTAGTTAGCTTCTTTACTGGCAACTCGTTCGTATTCAGCTAACCACGGTTTGTGGTCATCAGCTATCCTTTAACTCGAAAATCTATCGCCAGTTTTGTACGGCGCAGCGCGGCTCGGAACGGAACATACCGGACCGATTTTTTCTCTCCATGTCCCTGGATTTCAACTGCTCTCTGGACATTCACTCCCGGATCTCACAGCTAGCTGGCTGCTATCCGTGTGTCTATCTGCTTTCGTCGATTCCGGAGCAAACATCAATTACTCCGGAGCTAGCCAGCTCCGTCAACCACTCCTGAGCTCCGTCAATCACTCCTGGGCTGCAGTCCCCTATCCGGACCCGTTTTACTGCCTACACGGAGCCCCTCCGGGCCTTCACAACTGGACTGCCGACGTTATCTACCCGAAGGAGATCCGGCTGGCTCCTCCGTCGCGACGTTACCTGAATGCCCATCTGCGGCCTGCTAACCGTTAGCTGTCTTACCGGATGCTCTCAGAATAGACAATCGGACAATTTATTTATTTTTATTATTATTATGTTTCTTCTTGGGCCTCTATAACTATATCTATTGTTTTTATTTTTTGTTGTTGTGTGATTTGGACTAATCCCCTCTACAACACGGAACTCCACTAATCTACTGACGGAACGCAAGAGGTGGCTAACAACAGACCTCCATCCTATGCTAGCTTGCTACCGATGTCCTGGCTAGCTGTCTAAATCGCCGTGACCCCCAAACCAACCTCTCCACTCCCTGGACCCTTTTGATCACTCGACTAAGGATGCCTCTCCTTAATGTCAATATGTCTTGTCCATTGCTGTTCTGGTTAGTGTTTATTGGCTTATTTCACTGTAGAGCCTCTAGTCCTGCTCACTATACCTTATCCAACTTATTAGTTCCACCACCCACACATGCAATGACATCTCCTGGTTTCAATGATGTTTCTAGAGACAATATCTCTCTCTTCATCACTCAATACCTAGGTTTACCTCCACTGTATTCACATCCTACCATACCTTTGTCTGTACATTATACCTTGATGCTATTTTATCGCCCCCAGAAACCTCCTTTTACTCTCTGTTCCAGACGTTCTAGACGACCAATTCTTATTGCTTTTAGCCGTACCCTTATTCTTCTCCTCCTATGTTCCTCTGGCGATGTAGAGGTGAATCCAGGCCCTGCAGTGCCTAGCTCCACTCCTATTCCCCAGGCGCTCTCTTTTGATGACTTCTGTAACCGTAATAGCCTTGGTTTCATGCATGTTAACATTAGAAGCCTCCTCCCTAAGTTTGTTTTTTTCACTGCTTTAGCACACTCTGCCAACCCGGATGTTCTAGCTGTGTTTGAATCCTGGCTTAGGAAGACCACCAAAAATTCAGAAATTTTAATTCCAAACTACAACATTTTCAGACAAGATAGAACTGCCAAAGGGGGCGGTGTTGCAATCTACTGCAAAGATAGCCTGCAGAGTTCTGTCCTACTATCCAGGTCTGTACCCAAACAATTTGAACTTCTTCTTTTAAAAATCCACCTCTCTAAAAACAAGTCTCTCACCGTTGCCGCCTGCTATAGACCACCCTCTGCCCCCAGCTGTGCTCTGGACACCATATGTGAACTGATTGCCCCCCATCTATCTTCAGAGCTCGTGCTGCTAGGCGACCTAAACTGGAACATGCTTAACACCCCAGCCATCCTACAATCTAAACTTGATGCCCTCAATCTCACACAAATTATCAATGAACCTACCAGGTACCCCCCCCAAAGCCTTAAACACGGGTACCCTCATAGATATCATCCTAACCAACTTCCCCTCTAAATACACCTCTGCTGTCTTCAACCAAGATCTCAGCGATCACTGCCTCATTGCCTGCATCCGTAATGGGTCAGCGGTCAAACGACCTCCACTCATCACTGTAAAACGCTCCCTGAAACACTTCAGCGAGCAGGCCTTTCTAATCGACCTGGCCGGGGTGTCCTGAAAGGATATTGATCTCATCCCGTCAGTAGAGGATGCCTGGATATTTTTTAAAAATGCCTTCCTAACAATCTTAAATAAACATGCCCCATTCAAGAAAATTAGAACCAGGAACAGATATATCCCTTGGTTCTCCCCAGACCTGACTGCCCTTAACCAACACAAAAACATCCTATGGCGTTCTGCATTAGCATCGAACAGCCCCGTGATATGCAGCTGTTCAGGAAGCTAGAAACCGTTATACACAGGCAGTTAGAAAAGCCAAGGCTAGCTTTTTCAAGCAGAAATTTGCTTCCTGCAACATTAACTCTAAAAAGTTCTGGGACACTGTAAAGTCCATGGAGAATAAGAACACCTCCTCCCAGCTGCCCACTGCACTGAAGATAGGAAACACTGTCACCACTGATAAATCCACCATAATTGAGAATTTCAATAAGCATTTTTCTACGGCTGGCCATGCTTTCCACCTGGCAACTCCTACCCCGGTCAACAGCACTGCACCCCCAACAGCAACTCGCCCAAGCCTTCCCCATTTCTCCTTCTCCCAAATCCATTCAGCTGAAGTTCTGAAAGAGCTGAAAAATCTGGACCCCTACAAATCAGCCGGGCTAGACAATCTGGACCCTTTCTTTCTAAAATTATCTGCCGAAATTGTTGCCACCCCTATTACTAGCCTGTTCAACCTCTCTTTCGTGTCATCTGAGATTCCCAAAGATTGGAAAGCAGCTGCGGTCATCCCCCTCTTCAAAGGGGGACACTCTTGACCCAAACTGCTACAGACCTATATCTATCCTACCATGCCTTTCCAAGGTCTTGAAAGCCAAGTCAACAAACAGATTACCGACCATTTCGAATCTCACCATACCTTCTCTGCTATGCAATCTGGTTTCAGAGCTGGTCATGGGTGCACCTCAGCCACGCTCAAGGTCCTAAACGATATCTTAACCGCCATCGATAAGAAACATTACTGTGCAGCCGTATTCATTGATCTGGCCAAGGCTTTCGACTCTGTCAACCACCACATCCTCATCGGCAGACTCGACAGCCTTGGTTTCTCAAATGATTGCCTCGCCTGGTTCACCAACTACTTCTCTGATAGAGTTCAGTGTGTCAAATCGGAGGGTCTGCTGTCCGGACCTCTGGCAGTCTCTATGGGGGTGCCACAGGGTTCAATTCTTGGACCGACTCTCTTCTCTGTATACATCAATGAGGTCGCTCTTGCTGCTGGTGAGTCTCTGATCCACCTCTACGCAGACGACACCATTCTGTATACTTCCAGCCCTTCTTTGGACACTGTGTTAACAACCCTCCAGGCAAGCTTCAATGCCATACAACTCTCCTTCCGTGGCCTCCAATTGCTCTTAAATACAAGTAAAACTAAATGCATGCTCTTCAACCGATCGCTACCTGCACCTACCCGCCTGTCCAACATCACTACTCTGGACGGCTCTGACTTAGAATACGTGGACAACTACAAATACTTAGGTGTCTGGTTAGACTGTAAACTCTCCTTCCAGACCCATATCAAACATCTCCAATCCAAAGTTAAATCTAGAATTGGCTTCCTATTTCGCCACAAAGCATCCTTCACTCATGCTGCCAAACATACCCTTGTAAAATTGACCATCCTACCAATCCTCGACTTTGGCGATGTCATTTACAAAATAGCCTCCAATACCCTACTCAACAAATTGGATGCAGTCTATCACAGTGCTATCCGTTTTGTCACCAAAGCCCCATATACTACCCACCATTGCGACCTGTACGCTCTCGTTGGCTGGCCCTCGCTTCATACTCGTCGCCAAACCCACTGGCTCCATGTCATCTACAAGACCCTGCTAGGTAAAGTCCCCCTTATCTCAGCTCGCTGGTCACCATAGCATCTCCCACCTGTAGCACACGCTCCAGCAGGTATATCTCTCTAGTCACCCCCAAAACCAATTCTTTCTTTGGCCGCCTCTCCTTCCAGTTCTCTGCTGCCAATGACTGGAACGAACTACAAAAATCTCTTAAATTGGAAACACTTATCTCCCTCACTAGCTTTAAGCACCAACTGTCAGAGCATCTTACAGATTACTGCACCTGTACATAGCCCACCTATAATTTAGCCCAAACAACTACCTCTTTCCCAACTGTATTTAATTTATTTATTTATTTTGCTCCTTTGCACCCCATTATTTTTATTTCTACTTTGCACATTCTTCCATTGCAAAACTACCATTCCAGTGTTTTACTTGCTATATTGTATTTACTTTGCCACCATGGCCTTTTTTGCCTTTACCTCCCTTCTCACCTAATTTGCTCACATTGTATATAGACTTGTTTTTTTTGTTTTGTTTTTTTTGCTGTATTATTGACTGTATGTTTGTTTTACTCCATGTGTAACTCTGTGTCGTTGTATGTGTCGAACTGCTTTGCTTTATCTTGGCCAGGTCGCAATTGTAAATGAGAACTTGTTCTCAACTTGCTTACCTGGTTAAATAAAGGTGAAATAAATAAATAAATAAATAAATCTGCTAATAAACCAGTGGGTATTGTGATAAGATATGACCTGTAGGAGACAAGCACACCGGCTGTAATATAAAAAGCTATGTGTTATAAGTCTTTACATATACACACTGCAGTTTCTGCTTAAGGCGGCTTGGTGTCTCGAGCCCTGATGCTATAACTGCTTGTGCCTTGTGGTGTGTGTGTGTTCGTGTGTGCTTAAAAAACACACCATAATGAACGGTTATGCTGACGTCTTCGTGCACGACGAGTGCCTAAATGAAAGACTGGCACATGGGTAAAAAGTGTGTTCAAAGCGTTTGAACTGTTCCATTATAAAGGGAACAGATAAACATGTTTTTTTGTGTGGTTGTTTTATTGTTGCTACGCTGGGTTTGACAGCCTTATTTTTTTCGTAGTGTTCCAGTGTTGTTGGGAGTCCCTCTCCTTGCAGCTTGTGAACACCTAGGGCTGAAGAAGAAGTAGAGGAGAGGGAGAGAGGGACAGGAAGAAAGTGAGATAGAAAGAGCAGAGAGAGAAAACCCCGGCTTTGATGCCTTTTGAGTTTCTTCCTCCATTTGTTCTACAAACCGCTAGACAACGACGTGTAGATGTGTCAACACGCTAGAAGCGAACACGCTAAAACCAACCACTACTGCCTCGCAACTCTATGTAACTCTCATTCTCCATCTCTCCTGAAGCAGAGAGTGATTTGCACCCCATCAAGGCTTTCATGTCCCAGTCATGTAGGAGAAATTGAGCACCAACATACACTGTGCCAGCGCACTGTGTTACGTTGCATCAATTTGTAGCCTAACACTCATCATGTAACATTGTGTGTTGCGTCCAGTGGAGGGTAAACACACCTAAACGCCACATACAGTACCAGTCAAAAGTTTGGACACAGACTCATTCAAGGGTTTTTCTTTATTTGTACTATTTTCTACATTGTGGAATAATAATAAAGACATCAAAACTGTGAAATAACACATATGGAATCATGTAGTAAACAAAAAAGTGTTAAACAAATCAAAATATATTTTTATTTTAGATTCTTCAAAGTAACCACCATTTGCCTTGATGACAGCTTTGCACACTTTTGTCATTCTCTCAACCAGCTTCGCCTGGAATGTTTTTCCAACAGTCTTGAAGGAGTTCCTACATATGCTGAGCACTTGTTGGCTGCTTTTCCTTCACTCTGCCGTCCAACTCATCCCAAACCATCTCACTTGGGTTGAGTTCGGGTGATTGTGGAGGCCAGGTCATCTGATGCAGCATTCCATCACTCTCCTTCTTGGTCAAATAGCCCTTACACAGCCTGGAGGTGTGCATTGTCCTGTTGAAAAACAAATGATAGTCCCACTAAGCGCAAACCAGATGGGATGGCGTATCGCTGCAGAATGCTGTGGTTGTCACACACTGATCTGTTTCACCTGTCTTTGTGAATGTCTCCATCCACCTCCAGGTGTCACTGGTTTTTCCCATTAGTCCCTGGGTATTTATTCCGGTGTTCCCTGTTTGTCTGTTGGCAGTTCGTCTCATCTTGTCAAGTCAACCAGCGTGTGTTTCTGTGCTCCTGCCTTTTCTTATCTCTTTTGCTAGTCCTCCCGGTTTTGACCCTTGCCTGCCTTGACTCTGAACCCGCCTGCCTGACCATACTGCCTGCCCTGACCTCGAGCCTGCCTGCCACTCTGTACCTCCTGAACTCTGACCTTATGATTTTTTGCCTGTCCACGACCATTCTCTTGCCTGCCCGTTGGATTATAATAAATATCAGCGACTCAAACCATCTGCATCTGGGACTCGCCCTGTGCCCTTATAGTGGTAGCAATGCTGGTTAGGTGTGCCTTCAAATCAAAATAAATCACTGACAGTGTCACCAGGAAAGCACCCGCCTCACCATCACACCTCCTCCTCCATGCTTCATGGTGGGAACCACATACGGTGATCATCCGTTCACCTACTCTGCATCTCACAAAGACACGGCGGTTGGAACCAAAAATATCAAATTTCGACTCTTCAGAACAAAGGACAGATTTCCACCTGTCTAAATGTCCATTGCTTGTGTTTCTTGGCCCAAGCAATTTCATTTTCTTATTGGTGTCCTTTAGTAGTGGTTTCTTTGCAGCAATTCGACCGTGGAGGCCTGATTCACACAGTCTCCTCTGAACAGTTGATGTTGAGATCTGTCTGTTCCTTGAACTCTGTGAAGCAGTTATTTCGGCTGCAATCTGAGGTGCAGTTAACTGTAATGAACCTATCCTCTGCAGCAGAGGTAACTCTGGGTCTTCCTTTCCTGTGGAGGTCCTCATTAGAGCCAGTTTCATCATAGCGCTTGATGGTTTTTGCGACTGCACTTGAAGAAACTTTCAAAGTTCTTGGCATATTGACTGAACTTCATGTCTTAAAGTTATGATGGACTGTCATTTCTGTTTGTTTATTTGAGCTGTTCTTGCCATAATATGGACTTGGTCTTTTACCAAATAGGGCTATCTTCTGTATACCACTCCTACCTTGTCCCAACACAACTGATTGGCTGAAATGCATGAAGAAGGAAAGAAAAAAACAGTCCAATTCGTGGCCACATGTCCAGCAGTGTCACACCCTGATCTGGTTCACCTGTCCTTGTGACTGTTTCCACCCCCTCCAGGTGTTGCTTATTATCCCCAGTGTATATATCCCTGTGTTTCCTGTCTCTCCCCAGTGTACATATCCCTGTGTTTCCTGTCTCTCCCCAGTGTATATATCCCTGTGTTTCCTGTCTCTCCCCAGTGTATATATCCCTGTGTTTCCTGTCTCTCCCCAGTGTACATATCCCTGTGTTTCCTGTCTCTCCCCAGTGTATATATCCCTGTGTTTCCTGTCTCTCCCCAGTGTACATATCCCTGTGTTTCCTGTCTCTCCCCAGTGTACATATCCCTGTGTTTCCTGTCTCTCCCCAGTGTATATATCCCTGTGTTTCCTGTCTCTCCCCAGTGTACATATCCCTGTGTTTCCTGTCTCTCCCCAGTGTATATATCCCTGTGTTTCCTGTCTCTCCCCAGTGTATATATCCCTGTGTTTCCTGTCTCTCCCCAGTGTATATATCCCTGTGTTTCCTGTCTCTCCCCAGTGTATATATCCCTGTGCCAGTTTGTCTTGTTTGCCAAGTCAACCAGCAGTTTTCCTTGCTCCTTTCTTTCCCAGTCTCTGTTTGTTTCTAGTCCTCCTGGTTTCGACCCTTGCCTGTACTGACTCCGAACCCGCCTGCCTGACCATTCTGCCTGTTCTGACTATCTGGTTTCTGACCCCTGCCCGGCCTGACCTTGAGACTGCCTAATGTCTGGTACTGTTTGAACTCTGACCTGGTTTATGAACTCTCGCCTGTCCCCGACCTGCCTTTGCCTACTTCCTTTGTCATAATAAATATAGGAGCTCTACCATCTGCCTCCTGTGTCTGCATTTGGGTCTCGTCTTGTGCCCTTATAAGCAGAGATTAGCACTTTGCAAACATAAATACTGTACATCATTCATCACGCTGTCTCTGTCTATTCTTTCATTCTCTCTGTCCCCCGCTCTCTCTCGCTCCCCCTCTTTCTCTGTCTTTCCCCCCTCTCTCTACAGTTAAATGTCTGTGGTTATGTCTAAGCTGCAGTGACAAACATGTTGTTGCTGACTAACACAGGGCTCAGACTGTCCAGTTGTCCGGTCTCTCTCCCTTTTCCTCCATCTCACTCTCTGTTTCTCCCTCTCCAGCTCTCTCTCTCTCTTTCTCTCCCTCTCTCTCCCCCAGAAATGAACAGAACCACTAATGAGCAGCCTGCTGTTATTTCCAATAAAAAAAAGACGAGCTACAATATCAACAACATCTCACACAACACACACACAGCCACCATCGTATCATTATAGCAGAACTCCATGTGTGCGTCCCAAATGGCACCCTATTCTCTGGTCAAACGTAGCGAGCCAAAGGCAATAGGGTGCCAATTGGGACACAACCCACATTGGCTATGGAGCGAGATGAGGGATATGCCTTTAGGTGGATGTCGATCTCTGCATTCCTGTGAGGGATAATCAAATCAAAATCGAATCAAATTTTATTGGTCACATACACATGCTTAACAGATGTTAATGCGAGTGTAGTGAAATGCTTGTGCTTCTAGTTCCGACCATGCAGTAATATCTAACAATCATCTAACAATTTCACAACAACTACCTTATACTCACAAGTGTAAAGGAATGAATAAGAATATGTACATATAAATATATGGATGAGCGATGGCTGAACGGCATAGGCAAGATGCAGTAGATGGTATAGAGTACAGTATATACATATGAGATGAGTAACGTAGGGTATGTAAACATTATATAAAGTGGCATTGTTTAAAGTGACTAGTGACACATTTATTACATCCAATTTTTTATTATTAAAGTGGCTACCTCACCTTCTGGATGATAACGGGGTGAACAAGCAGTGGTTGTTGTCCTTGATGATCTTTTTGGTCTTCCTGTGACATCGGGTGGTGTAGATGTCCTGGAGTACAGGTAATTTCCCCCGGTGATGCGTTGTGCAGTCATCACTACCCTCTGGAGAACCTTACGGTTGTGGGTGGAGCAGTTGCCGTACTGGGCGGTGATACAGCCCGACAGGATGCTCTCGATTGTGGTTGAAGAGGCGCTGTTGTGTGGGTGGACCAATTCAGTTTGTCCGGGATGTGTACGCTGAGGAAGATGAAACTTTGCACCTTCTCCACTACTGTCCCATCGATGTGGATAAGGGGGTGCTCCCTCTGCTGTTTCCTGAAGTCCATGATCATCTCCTTTGTTTTGTTGATGTTGAGTGAGAGGTTATTTTCCTGTCATCACACTCTGAGGGCCCTCACCTCGTCCCTGTAGGCCGTGTCGTTGTTGTTGGTAATCAAGCCTACCACTGTAGTGTCGTCTGCAAAGTTGATGATTGTGTTGGAGGCTTGCATCGCCACACAGTCATGGGTGAACAGGGAGTAGAGGAGGGGGCTGAAAACGCACCCTTGTGGAACCCCAGTGTTGAGGATCAGCGGGGTGGAGATGTTGTTTCCTACCTTCACCACCTGGGGGCGGCTCATCAGGAAGTCCAGGACCCAGTTGCACAGGGCGGGGTCGAGACCCAGGGTCTCGAGCTTAATGATGAGTTTGGAGGGTACTAAGGTGTTAAATGCTGAGCTGTAATCGATGAACAGCATTCTTACATAGGTATTCCTCTTGTCCAGATGGGTTAGGGCAGTGTGCAGTGTGATTTCTATTGCGTCGTCTGTGGACCTATTGGGGCGGTAAGCAAATTGGAGTGGGTTTAGGGTGTCAGGTAGGGTGGCGGTGATAAGATCCTTGACTCTTCTCTCAAAGCACTTCGTAATGACGGAAGTGAGTGCTACGGGGCGATAGTCATTTAGCTCAGTTACCTTAGCTTTCTCGGGAACAGGAACAATGGTGGCCCTCTTGAAGCATGTGGGAACAGCAGACTGGGATAGGGACTGATTGAAAATGTCCGTAAACACCAGCTTGTCTGCGCATGCTCTGAGGACGCTTGTGGGATGCCGTCTGGGCCGGCAGCCTTGCAAGGGTTAACACGTTTAAATGTTTTACTCACTGTTACGCACGCCTCTATGAAGAGGGAACGCAACACCCTGCTACAACTAAACTCTCTGTGAAGCGAAAAAGGTATGGACTGTAGGTGCGAGTAAAAATGACAACAAGCAGAATGTGGTACCGTTTACAAGGACTTTATTCCTTTACACGGTAATATGGGGAAAAGGGGCTGGACGGAACCAAAGCAAAGAAAGTAAATCTCAACCCCCCCTCTCCTATCTTACCTGCCTACCCACTACTTACCTAATTTAGCACCACCTGGTGCCCTAACCAAAATACAGGGGGTGGTCCGCCCAGGTCTTACCTAGTGTGCCTAGACAGCGAATATGCTACGGGTATATGTATGCCCGCGGGCCTCTTGCCTAAGCACTCCCAAAGTGCCTTCCCCTTCTCCCCCTGGGAACAAATGAAACAGAATATTAAACAATTTTCAAACAAACTAACAAACGACATCAAATAAGCTCTATCTGAGCAACAAACTCACAAAATATACCAACTCTCAGCAAAATCAACCTCTAGCAAAATCTCTAGCAAAATCTCTCTACAAAAAGCACTCTACAAAAAGCTCCCCTCTTGAACAGAACACTGGCTTTTATATATCTTCAGATGGAATGGGTAATTGGAGACAGCTGTCTTGACGAGGGGGCGGAGTCAGCTCTCCAATTAGCCATGGAGTCGACCAATCAGCTGCTTGAGGGATTTCCGGAGCCATTTCCTGAAATAAACACATGCACAAACACAAACTACAACACATAAACTGGGGAACGTAACACTCATGTTGACTGCAGTGAAGGAGAGCCCGCAGGTTTTGGTAGTTGGCCATGTCAGTGGCACTGTATTGTCCTCAAAGCGAGCAAAGAATTTGTTTAGTTTGTCTAGGAGCAAGACATCGAGGTCCGTGACGGGGCTGGTTTTCTTTTTGTAGTCCGTGATTGACTGTAGACCCTGCCACATACCTCTCGTGTCTGAGCCGTTGAATTGAGACTCTACTTTGTCTCTATACTGACGATTAGCTTGTTTGATTCCCTTGCGGAGGGAATAGCTACACTGTTTGTATTCTGTCATGTTTCCAGTCGCCTTGCCATGATTAAAAGCAGTGGTTCGCGTTTTCATGGCAGCGCGAATGCTGCCATCAATCCACAGTTTCTGGTTGGGGAAGGTTTTAATTGTTACCGTGGGTACAAAATCACTGATGCACTTGCTAATAAACTCGCTCACGGAATCAGCGTATACATCAATGTTGTTGTCTGAGGCTATCCGGAACATATCCCAGTCCATGTGATCGAAGCAATCTTGGAGTGTGGAATCAGATTGGTCAGACCAGCGTTGAACAGACCTGAGCATGGGCGTTTCCTGTTTTAATTTCTGTCTATAGGCTGGGAGCAACAAAATGATCCAGAATTTTGCCAGCCCGGGCCGCGCATTCGATATGCTGATAACATTTATGGAGCCTTGTTTTCAGATTAGCCTTGTTAAAATCCCCAGCTACAATACAGCCTCAGGATATGTGGTTTCCAGTTTACAAAGAGTCCAATGAAGTTCTTTCAGGGCCGTCGAGGTGTCTGCTTGGGGGGGATATACACTGCTGTGATTATAATCTAAGATTGGTAGATAATGCGGTCGACATTTGATTGTAAGGAATTCTAGGTCAGGTGAACTAAAGGATTTGAGTTAATGCATGTTGTTACGATCACACCACGACTCGTTAATCATAAGGCAACATCTCTTCTTACCAGAGAGATGTTTGTTTCTGTCGGCGCAATGCGTGAAGAAACCGGGCTGTACCGACTCCCGAGTGAGCATTGTTTCCGTGAAACAGAGAATGTTACAATCTCTGATATCTCTCTGGAAGGCAACCCTTGCTTGGATTTTGTCTACCTTGTTGTCAAGAGACTGGACATTGGCGAGTAGTATACTCAGGAGTGGTGGGCGGTGTGCCCGTCTACAGAGCCTGACCAGAAGACCGCTCAGTCTGCCCCTTCTGCGGCGCCGTTGTTTTGGGTCGCCTGCTGGGATCCGATCCATTGTCCTGGGTGGTGGTCCGAACAGAGGATCCACTTCGGGAAAGTCGTATTCATGGTCGTAATGTTGGTAAGTTGACGTTGCTCTTATATCCAATAGTTCCTCCCGGCTGTATGTAATACGACTTAATATTTCCTGGGCTAACAATGTAAGAAATAATACATTTTAAAAAATCTAAATACTGCATAGTTTCCTAAGAACGCGAAGCGAGGCGACCATCTCTGTCGGCACAATCCCGGCTCACCATCCCTGCTCCACCTAAAGGATATGTCTTTAGGTGGAGATAGATCTCCGTATTCCTGTGAGTGATATGGCACCGTTGGTCAACGTGTAAACAGAGTTGTCTGTCCCTGTGGCCATTGGTTTATAACTAGACTGGGCTGCAATGAATTCAATGAAAGGAAGCCAGTGTGAAACATACACACACAGAGGGAGAAAGCACACAAACACACAGAACACACATACAAGTAGACCCTAAAAGGAGAGGACTGTGTGGAACACAATGAACAGGTAAGGCTCAATCTGCTTTCTGTTCTCCCACTTTCTCTATCTCTAATGCTGTTTCTCTCCTTTTGTCTACCCGGAGAAAAGGACAGAGAGTGAATTGACTACACAGCCCAGACAAGCTCTGGAGAAAGAGAGAGGAAGAGGGGGGAGAGGGAAAGTGTCACAAAGCAGAGGGGGGTGTTTATAGCAATCAACTTCACCTTAGAGAGAAACACTAGCAATAACACACACACAGTCAGACTGACCTCCTTAAAGGGGCTAAATCAAACCAAGCCTGGGAGAGTATACAGTGGAGGCACTACACTCTACTCCACACTCTCCATTATAGAGTACCAGTCAAAAGTTTGAGAGCTTTGCACACCTTTGGCATTCTCTCAACCAGCTTCATGAGGTCACCTGGAATGCATTTCAATTAATAGGTGTGCCTTGTTAAAAGTTAACTTGTGGAATTTATTTCCTTATTAATGTGTTTAAGCCAAACAGTTGTGTTGTGACAAGGTAGGGGTAATATACCGAAGATAGCCCTATTTGGTAAAAGACCAAGTCCATATTATGTCAAGAACTGCTCAAATAAGCAAAGAGAAACAACAGTCCATTATTACTTTAAGACATGAAGGTCAGTCAATGCGGAACATTTCAAGAACTTCGAAAGTTTCTTCAAGTGCAGTCGCAAAAACCATCAAGCGCTATGATGAAACTGGCTCTCATGAGGTCCGCCACTCGTACTGTACGTCTGTAGCTGTATGTCTATGCTACAGTTATAAGTCTGTAGTTATGTCTGAACTGCAGTGGCATACATGTTGTTGCTGACTGACATACAGGACTCAGGCTGTCCAGATTGAAAGGTCCATTTTGTACCGTCCCACACCAGCAGTGACCCTGAAACAGCATGCGTCAGCCTGCTGGTCCACTGCACAAACAGGTCAACAGCTAACACTGCACCTCACATAATCAATGGGCCCATGTGAGAGAGAGTGTGCAGTGTCTGTGCATGCATGGGTGGGGTGGGGAGGGTGTGTGTGTGTGTGTGTGTGTGGTACACCCTGTCCAGGTTGATTGATCTCTGTTTTGGTGATATTGATGAATAGACTTTACTCCCATGTACAAATCCACCCACCACACACCCACCCACCCTCACAGCTGCATCACAATTAGTGAATCCCTCACTAAAACCAATGCACCAACTCAGTGGCCTTGTGGTTAGTTTGTTCACCCTGAGATTGAAAGGTTGGGGTTTGGATCCCTGGCTGAGTGAGACTCCAAAAACGGTACTCAATGCCTCTGTTTGGCACTCAGCATTAAAGAGATGGATTAGGGATAAGGTCTTGCGATAGACTAGCATCCAGTCCAGGGTGTGTACTTGTATATCAAACTGCCTCATGCTACAGAATAAGGACATAGGCTCCTTCCCCATGGTCCGTTCTAGACAAGGCTTACTTACTTCACTTGCCACCAACACTTACATCCTAGCTGAATTGTATTGTTACCATGCTGCACACATTTCCACAGTGTTGTGTCCCACAGGTGTTGACCACTACACCTAACACAACATAGTTGCTGACTGCCTTGCAGCTACCAATTTACTGATTTGACCACACAGCACAAGCCACCATCATTCACCACTTGTTTCAGACCGTACATACAGTGCCTTTGGGAAAGTATTCCGACCCCTTGACTTTTTCCACATTTTGTTACAGCCTTATTCTAAAATGGATTACATTTAGTTTTTTATTCGTCATCAATCTACACGCAATACCCCATAATGACAAAGCGAAAACAGGTAATATTGATTTTTTTTGCTAATTTATAAACAAAATAAACTGAAATATCACATTTCCATAAGTATTCAGATCCTTTACTCAATACTTTGTTGAAGGACCTTTGGCAGCGATTACAGTATCGCATCTTCTTGGTTATGACGCTACAATCTTAGCACACCTGTATTTTGAGAGTTTCTCCCATTCTTCGCTGCAGATCCTCTCAATCTCAGGTTGGATGGGGAGCTTCGCTGCACAGCTATTTTCAGGTCTCTCCAGAAATATTAGATCGGGTTCAAGTCCGGGCTCTGGCTGGGCCACTCCAGGACATTCAGAGACTTGTCGCGAAGCCACTCCTGCATTGTCTTGGATGTGTGCTTACGATCGTTGTTCTGTTGGAAGGTGAACCATTGTCCCAGTGTGAGGTCCTGAGCACTCTGGAGCAGGTTTTCATCAAGGATCTCTCTGCTCTGTTAATCTTTGCCTCAATCCTGACTCGTCTCAAAAATCCCTGCCGCTGAAAAACATCCCCACAGCATGATGCTGCCACAACCATGCTTCGCTGTAGGGATGCCAGGTTTCCTCCAAATGTGACACTTGGCATTCAGGCCAAATAGTTCAAATCAAATTTATTTATATAGCCCTTTGTACATCAGCTGATATCTCAAAGTGCTGTACAGAAACCCAGCCTAAAACCCCAAACAGCAAGCAATGCAGGTGTAGAAGCACGGTGGCTAGGAAAAACTCCCTAGAAAGGCCAAAACCTAGGAAGAAACCTAGAGAGGAACCAGGCTATGTGGGGTGGCCAGTCCTCTTCTGGCTGTGCCGGGTGGAGATTATAACAGAACATGGCCAAGATGTTCAAATGTTCATAAATGACCAGCATAGTCGAATAATAATAAGGCAGAACAGTTGAAACTGGAGCAGCAGCACAGTCAGGTGGACTGGGGACAGCAAGGAGTCATCATGTCAGGTAGTCCTGGGGCACGGTCCTAGGGCTCAGGTCCTCCGAGAGAGAGAGAGAAAGAAAGAGAGAATTAGAGAGAGCATATGTGGGGTGGCCAGTCCTCTTCTGGCTGTGCCGGGTGGAGATTATAACAGAACATGGCCAAGATGTTCAAGTTCAACTTGGTTTCAGACCAGAGAATCTTGTGTCTCATGGTCTGAGAATCTTTAGGTGCCTTTTGGCAAATGCCAAGCAGGCTGACATGTGCCTTTTACTGAGGAGTGGCTTCCTTCTGGCCACTTTACCGTAAAGGCCTGATTGGTGGAGATGGTTGTCCTTCTGGAAGGTTCTCCCATCTACACAGATGAACTCTAGAGCACACATCTCTATTTGGCCTATAAAAGCAATGAGAGAGAGAGAGCGAGAGTGTGAGAGAGACCCAACCTCTTCAACATATATATCAACGAATTGGAGAGGGCATTAGAACAGTCTGTAGCACCCGACCTCACCTTCCTAGGATATGAAGTCAAATGTCTACTGTTTGCTGATGATCTGGTGCTTTTGTCCTCAACCAAGTAGGGCCTACAGCAGCACCTACAGTTGAAGTCAGAAGTTTACATACACTTAGGTTGGAGTCATTAAAACTTGTTTTTCAACCACTCCACAAATTCATTGTTAATTAACAAACTATAGTTTTGGCAAGTCGGTTATGTAACGGTTTTCTTCCGTTGAAGGACCAAAATGCAGCGTGGTTAGAGTTCAACATGTTTAATAAAGACCATACACGAGAACACTACAAAATAACAAATGTGAAAACCGAAACAGTCCTATCTGGTGCAAAGACACAAAGACAGAAGACAACCACCCACAAAATACCCAAAGAACATGGCTGCCTAAATATGGTTCCCAATCAGAGACAACGATAAACACCTGCCTCTAATTGAGAACCAATCTAGGCAACCATAGACTTACATAAACACCTAGACAAGAAAACACCCCATAAACATACAAAACCCCTAGACCAGGCTAAACACATAATTCCCCATGTCACACCCTGACCTAACCAAAATAATAAAGGAAACAAAGATAACTAAGGCCATGGCGTGATAGGTTAAGACATCTACTTTGTGCATGACACAAGTCATTCTTCCAACAATTGTTTACAGACAGATTATTTCACTTATAATTCACTGTATCACAATTCTAGTGGGCCAGAAGTTTACATACACAAAGTTGACAGTGCTTTTAAACAGCGTGGAAAATTCCAGAAAAGGATGTCATGGCTTGAGGCTTCTGATAGGCTCATTGACATCATTTGAGTCAATTGGAGGTGTACCTGTGGATGTATTTCAAGGCCGACCTTCAAACTCAGTGCCTCTTTTGCTTGACATCATGGGAAAATCAAAAGAAATCAGCCAAGACCTGAAATTGTAGACCTACACAAGACTGGTTCATCCTTGGGAACAATTTACAAATGCCTGAAGGTACCACGTTCATCTGTACAAACAATGGTACGCGAGTATAAACATCATGGGACCACGCAGCCGTCATACCGCTCAGGAAAGAGACACGTTCTGTCTCCTAGAGATGAACGTACTTTGGTGCGAAAAGTGCAAATCAACCCCAGAACAACAGCAAAGGACCTTGTGAAGATGCCGGAGGAAACAGGTACAACAGTATCTATATCCACAGTAAAACAAGTCCTATATCGACATAACCTGAAAGGCCGCTCAGCAAGGAAGAAGACACTGCTCCAAAACCGCCTTAAAACAGCCAGACTACAGTTTGCAACTGCACATGGGGACAACGATCTTACTTTTTGTAGAAATTTCCTCTGGTCTGACGAAACAGAGCACACAAAAAAACTATACATACAGGTACCTAGGCCTAAACATCAGCGCCACAGGTAACTTCCACAAAGCTGTGAACGATCTGAGAGACAAGGCAAGAAGGGCCTTCTATGCCATCAAAAGGAACATAAAATTCAACATGCCAATTAGGATCTGGCTAAAAATACTTGAATCAGTTATAGAACCCATTGCCCTTTATGGTTGTGAGGTCTGGGGTCTGTTAACCAACCAAAAATGTACAAAATGGGACCAAATTGAGACTCAGCATGCAGAATTCTGCAAATATATCCTCCATGTACAACTTAAAACACAAAATAATGCATTAGGCCGATGAATTAGGCCGATACCCCCTGATTATCAAAATCCAGAAAAGAGACGTTAAACTCTACAACCACCTAAAAGGAAGCGATTCCCAAACCTTCCATAACAAAGCCATCACCTACAGAGAGATGAACCTGGAGAAGAGTCCCCGAAGCAAGCTGGTCCTGGGGCTCTGTTCACAAACACAAACAGACCCCACAGAGCCCCAGGACAGCAACACAATTAGACCCAACCGAATCATGAGACAACATGATAATTACTTGGCACATTGGAAATAATTAACAAAAAAAACAGAGCAAACCAGAATGCTATTTGGCCCTAAACGGAGAGTACACAGTGGCAGAATACCTGACCACTGTGACTGACCCAAACTTAAGGAAAGCTTTGACTTTGTACAGACTCAATGAGCATAGCTTTGCTATTGAGAAAGGCTGCCGTAGTTAGACCTGGCTCTCAAGAGAAGACAGGCTGTGCGCACACTGCCCACAAAATGAGGTGGAAACTGAGCTGCACTTCCTAACCTCCTGCCAAATGTATGACCATATTAGAGGTACATATTTCACTCAGATCACATAGACCCACAAAGAATTTGAAAACAAACACAATTTTGATAAACTCCCATATCTATTGGGTGAAATACCACAGTGTGCCATCACAGCAGCAAGATTTGTGACCTGTTGCCACAAGAAAAGGGAAACCAGTGAAGAATAAACATCATTGTAAAGTATGTTTATTTATCTTCTCTTCTGTACTTTTAACTATTTGCACATAATATTTGAAATATTTTTATTATTTTGGAACTTTTGTGAGTGTAATGTTTACTATTGATTTGTATTGTTAATTTCACTTTTGTTTATTATCTACTTCACTTGGTTTGGCAATGTTAACATATGTTTCCCATGCCAATAAAGCCCTTAAATTGAATTGAGAGGGAGAGAGAGAGAGAGAGAGAGACTTGTGACGTTGTCATGCCCTGACCTTAGAGAGCCTTTTAATGTCTCTATATTGGTTTGGTCAGGGTGTGATTTGGGTGGGCATTCTATGTTCTTTATTTCCTTGGTCTCATCCTTCCGACAACACCCGTTAGACTTTTTGTCTTTCTTTAATGAAACATTCTCATTTTTATTAAAACCTCCCCACCCTCCCCCCCTTATAATAACACTCCATCTAAACCCCACCATACTCTCCATCCCACATACCCCATGCCACTGATGTGCCTTCACTCCTGTTATGCTCCTAATGTTCCTCACTTTAATGCAGAGGTTGTAGAGGGCTACCTCCCACCACCTCAAACTCCCCCAGGCTCGGAGTGTCAAACAAGTGTCTAACAAGTCCTCCAGACCCCCATGCCAGTCCCCAGTCTCAGCCGCCACCTGCAGTGGCGGAAACATTGGTGGCCCCTCCCCATTTGGCCGCTCAAACACCGCCCTTACCGGCTCAGACAGTGCCTCCTGGACCTCCTCCAGGAATCTCTCCAGCAGCCTAAGAGACGGCATTCCTGTTTGTTGTGCCAGGACTTCGGGGTTTTCCATCCCTCCTCTCCCAGCAGTCCCAGGTCACCCAGCCTTTATAAACCCACTGCCATCAGTCGCCTATGCAAGGTGGCCGACTGAACCGATCTCAAAGGGATGGCTGGGTTGTGGAAGATAGGCTCCTCCCACACCCACAGCCCAGGCTCCACACCCCCTTCTCGTGTGGGCCTTAGCAGCTGCCAGGCCCTCTGCACTGCAGAGTAAAATCAGAGAGATCTGTTGTACTCAGCCCCTCCAGCCTCATGAGGAATAGCTGCCGGTCCAACCCTAATCCGCCAGCTCTCCTCAGCAGCGCGCCTGCTGGTTCCCTCCAGCCGACATCAGTATTGTACAGCAGTTTCTGCACCGCCTTTAGTCGAAAAGCAACCACCCTGCTCTCCAGATCCATCAGGGCCAGTCCTCCTTCATGGACGGTCATGTACAACAGTGCCGCCCTCAGCCAGTGATGGCCAGACCAGAGTGAGTCCACCAGCTTGCACTGCAGGTCTGCGAGCAGACCGGCAATGGGGTTGAGGACAGCCAGTTTTTGACACAGGGAAGATGCCACCAGGTTGTTGATTATCAGCACCCTCCCTCTATATGTCAATTGGGATAGGAGCCACCTCCATCTGGCCAGTCTTGACACCACTGCCTGTGACAGCCCCTCCCAGTTCTTCCGAGCCCAGGTACACCCCCAATATTTTAAGCCCTTCACAACCCCCCTGCAAACTCCCTGGAAGCAGAGGGGCGCTATCCCCCCAAAACAGAGCTTTGCTCTTGACCCAGTTTACCTTAGCTGATGAAGCTCCCTTGTCTCTAGTGCCTGCATATCCTGACCATCACAGAAACATCATCTGCATACGCTGACACTGCTATGCCTGTCACCACACCCATACCTGTCCAGCACACTCCCTGCAGTCTCCTGCGTAGCAGGCCCAAAAAAGGCTCAAGTGTATATAACTGACCCAATAGAGGGCTTCCTTCTCTAATGCCCCGTCTCACCCAGACTGGTCTACCGAGCCCCCCTCCACAACATGACGCCCTAGCATACAACATCTTCAGAAAGGTCTAAAACCTTTCCACAAACCCAAAACCAGACATCACATTAAACAGATACTCATGGTCCACTCTATCAAAAGCCTTCTCTTGATCTAAAGAGACCAGTCCAAAGTTCACATTAGAACCTCTCAACAAGTCCAACATGTCCCTGATTAAGAACAAGTTGTCCGTGATTGAGCGTTCCAGTGCCTGGACTGGGCACCGGCGCAGAGGAAGTCTCCGGCCATGGAGCGGGAGTGTGGGGAGCCTCTTCAGGGCGAGTGTGGGGAGCCTGCACAGGAAGTACCGGGCTGGGGAGGTGCACTGGAGGCCTGGTGCGTGGAGCCGGCACAGGTTACACCGGGCTGATGACACGCTCTTCAGGGCAAGTGCGGGGAGCCGGCACAGGACTCACCGGACTGATGACACGCTCTTCAGGGCGAGTGCGTGGAGCCGGCATAGGTTACACCGGGCTGATGACACGCTCTTCAGGGCAAGTGCGGGGAGCCGGCACAGGACTCACCAGACTGATGACACGCTCTTCAGGGCGAGTGCGGGGAGCCGGCACAGGACATACCGGGCTGGGAAGGCGCACTGGAGGCCTGGTGCGTGGAGCCGGCACAGGTTACACCGGGCTGATGACACGCTCTTCAGGGCAAGTGCGGGGAGCCGGCACAGGACTCACCGGACTGATGACACGCTCCTCATCCACTAGCATAACCTGACTAGACCCAGCCTCATCTGCACCCCCTCCATAGCATGACTAGGCCCAGCCTCAGCTACCCCACCATCTCTGGCATGACTAGGCCCAGCCTCATCTACACCACCATCCCTGGCATGACTAGGCCCAGCCTCAGCTACCCCACCATCTCTGGCATGACTAGACCCAGCCTCATCTGCACCACCCTCCATAGCATGACTAGGCCCAGCCTCAGCTACCCCACCATCTCTGGCATGACTAAACCCAGCCTCATCTGCACCACCCTCCATAGCATGACTAGGCCCAGCCTCAGCTACCCCACCATCTCTGGCATGACTAGACCCAGCCTCATCTGCACCACCCTCCATAGCATGACTAGGCCCAGCCTCATCTACACCACCATCCCTGGCATGACTAGGCCCAGCCTCTGCTGTCTGCCTCTCATTGCCCCCTGCACGTTGACCTCGATTTTCCCCACTGGCGCTTGTACCCTCACATTGTCTATGGCCTTTATGTGGGCACGCAAACTCTTATGCCCCAAATCCTCACACTCAAAGCACCATCTGTGCTGACAAACCGTGCGTAGAGCCCCTCCCTCATTTTAAAATGCACATTTAGCTGTTGCTCATTGTTATTCAGAAACATGAACACTTGCCTCCGGAACGGAACAACGTGCTTAACGGCATCTGCCTGAAAACCTGCCGACAGTACATGCAAACAGCTAGCAAACTTACCAAAACGACTCAGCTCTTTCCCGATTTGATCATCCGTAATAAACGGAGGCAAATTTGCAACTGCCACCCTTGTCGAAGAGGTAGAAAGAGGCGAAATTGGCACCAACACACCCCTTACAAATATTCCACCAGCAATTAGCCTACCAACCAAATTAGCTCTTTTCATGAACACAACAACAGCTTTGTTCATTCTGGAAGCAGAATGTATAAATTCAGCTCCTACCTGTTCACCGACTGCGAGCAGAACCTCCTCCACCTTAACTCCATTCTCAGGAACACACCTGAATCCACGCCGTAACGACAGCCATCTTCCAAACCCCAGGAAACTAACTCTGTCCTCTTCCACTCTATTTTGAAAAAACCTGTGGATACCGCTAAAACAAATAGTGCATTAACCCACCACCATAGAAAATAAAAATGGAAAGAAAAGACCAAGACCGAATTCAGAAAAACAATTAGGACAGAGCCCTCCACACCAAACACTCAAACTCCAAAAAACTCCCAGCATGCACTGTGAGAGAGAGAGAAAGAGAGACTCCCATGTGTGTGTGAACAGATGTCAATAGGGAAATCAATACAAGTCAATAAAGAGCTCTTCCTTTGGCATGTTGAAAATAAAGAGGGACCGTGTCTGTGATAAAGCAATCATAGTCAACCACCCAGAGCCACCAGCGATCAGTAATTGTAAAGAGGAATGTAGTAGAATAAAGTAGAATTTTGTAGAATGCAGATTGTAGTGGAATACAGTTGAATGTTGTAGAATGCATCAGAATGCAGTAAAATGCAGTAGAGAAAGCAGTAGAATACAGCAGAATATAGAATACAGTAGAACACAGCAGAATGCTGTAGATTGCAGCAGGATCCTATTGAATGCAAAATAAATTCATATGCAGCAGGATGCAGAAGATAATGCAGTAGAATGCTGTATAGACTACATCATAATGCTGTACAGAATGCAGTAGAATACATCAGAGTACTTCATTTAATGCAGTAGAATACATCAGAATGCATTTGAGAAGGCTGTACAGAATGTAGTAGAATGTATTTGAGAATGCTATACAGGATGCAGTATAATTCATCAGAAGGCTGTATAGAATACAGTAGAATGCATCAGAAGGCTGTATAGAATGCAGTAGAATGCATCAGAAGGATGTATAGAATGCAGTAGAAAGCATCAGAAGTCTGTACAGAATGCAGTAGAATGCATCAGAAGGATGTACAGAATGCAGTAGAATGCATCAGAAGGCTGTACAGAATGCAGTAGAATGCATCAGAAGGCTGTATAGCAGGGCTGCCTAACCCTCTTCCTGGAGATCTACCGTCCTGTAGGTAAGTAGAATTAAATTAGGGTTGGACTGAAAACCCACGGGACGGTAGATCTCCAGGAAGAGGGTTGGGCAACCCTGCTGTATAGAATGCAGTAGACTGCAGCCTCTTTCTGACCTTGTTCAATTAAAGCTGATCTAATACCATGCTGCTTCTGCATGCTGCATTCCCTACTTCCCGAAGAGTTTAGCTCCATGGTCTAGGAGGGTGTGTGTGTTTGTGTGTGAACGAGAGACAAAGAGAGAGACAGAGAGAGAAAGACAGAGAGAGTTTACACGTGTAGGATCTTAATTTGAGCCAGTTTGCTACAGCAGGAAAATAATCCTGCAGAAACAGGAAATGTGAATTATTATGTGGATTGTATTTCATGGAAAAAAATGTGTAGGGTGGACAGCAGTCTAGCGGTTAAGAACATTGGGCCAGTAACTGAAAGTTTGCTGGTTTGAAACCCAGAGCCGACTAGGTGAAAAATCTGTTGATGTGCCCTTGAGCAAGGCATTTAACCCTAGTCGCTCTGGATAAGAGAGTCTGTTAAATGCAAACAAGGTCTGACATTTTATAATTGTTTTTACACCTTGAATACACTACAAGTTTGCATATCGTGCTGCACAGGAACATTCTCATCAACAACAGAGTGATCAAATTAAGATAATCTGTGTGTCTGTGTGTGACGAAATGCACACACACTGACTGCTCCTTATTTCGTCTGTGGCGGCCCTGTCTGAATGCAGAGATAGAATCCCGCTGGACGACAGCACAATGTTTCCACATCGTGCATGACTGCCATCGACAGACTACCACCCCACTCTTCCCTGTCCTCCCTCTACCCCACCTTACGTGCTGTCTGCTCTGCTACATCTCCCACCGTGCCAATGGGGGTTCCCCCCCACATCCTTTACCCTGTCATCCCTCCTCATCTCCACCTCCTCAATGTTCTCCTTTAAAAATAGTAAAGAGTGTCATAAAAACAGGCCGGCAATCCACCTTGAAATACCAAGAGAGTGGAGAGAAGGAGGGAATGGGGTGGAGGGGAGGAAGTTGAGAGAAGGTTGTGTGAGAGCCCATGAGTCCTGGTGTGGGGTATTGGAGTGAGCGAAAGAGTGTGTGTGTGTGTGTGTGTGTGTGTGTGTGTGTGTGTGTGTGTGTGTGTGTGTGTGTGTGTCTGTGTGTGTGTGTCTGTGTGTGTGTGTGTGTGTGTGTGTGTGTGTGTGTGTCGAGATTGGCAGTTCTTAATGTCGAACTATTTGAAGTTACTTGAGTTCGAATAACCACAGATCTAGGATTAGATTAACAGATTTTCCCACCTTCAATCCTAACCTCAACCATTATCTAAATGAAAATAAATCTGACCTTGTGTCAGTGGTTAGATAGCAAATTCTACCTACTTGGCATGAGAAGAGAGGACCCAGGTAGGTCCTGTGATACAAATCTATACAAGGAGGAACCAAGGACATGATAAAAACACAAGTCATTCAAACCTGAGAACATACAGGCAAGTACACAATAACCTAAGTGCACGCTATGAGCCGACAGTGCATTCAGCTGTCAGCCAATGCTAGCTAGACAACTCACTCAGGCCTTCCTTATGGGACGAGCTATGACAGATGGTTAAAATATGGTCATGACCGTAACTTAACCTCACCATCACGAGAGGCAGACACTGTTCAGTATTCCACACAACAATCACAGAAAACGATCATGAGAAGGCGTTAATTTAAAAAAAACTGCAATTACACAAACTTACAAATACCGTCATGACTGTAACTCAACCTCACCACCATCATCACCAGAGGCAGATGTGCTTCAGTATGCCTCTAAAGCACAATCACAAAAAAGTACACCATGAAAAGTATTTTACACAAAAAAGCAGTTTACACCCCAAAAAATACATTCTGCTCATGACCATAGTTCAACCTCAACAACCACCCGAGGCTGTATATATACACTACCATTAAAAAGTTTGGGGTCACATAGAAATGTCTTTGTTTTTGAAAGAAAAGCATATTTTTGTCCATTCAAATAACATCAAATTGATCAGAAATACAGTGTAGGCATGGCAGCTTCATTAAATAGTACCCACAAAACACCAGTCTCAACGTCAACAGTGAAGAGGCGACTCCGGGATACTTGCCTTCTAGGCAGAGTTGCAAAGAAAAAGCCATATTTCAGACTGGCCAATAAAAAGAAAAGATTAAGTTGGGCAAAAGAGCACAGACACTGGACAGAGGAACCGGAGTCGCCTCTTCACTGTTGACGTTGAGACTGGTATTCAGCAGGTTCTATTTAATGAAGCTGCCAGTTGAGGACTTGTGAGGAGTCTGTTTCTCAAAGTAGACACTCTAATGTACTTGTCCTCTTGCTCAGTTGTGCACCGGGGAAACCCACTCCTTTTTAATTATGGTTAGAGCCAGTTTGCACTGTTCTGTGAAGGGAGTAGTACACAGCGTTGTACGAGATCTTCAGTTTCTTGGCAATTTCTCGCATGGAATGGCCTTCATTTCTCAGAACAAGAACAGACTGACGAGTTTCAGAAGAAAGTGCTTTGTTTCTGGCCCTTTTGAGCCTGTAATCAAACCCACAAATGCTGATGCTCCAGATACTCAACTAGTCCAAAGAAGTCCAGATTTATTGCTTCTTTAATCAGAACAATAGTTTTCAGCTGTTCTAACATAATTGCAAAATATTTTCCTGATAATCAATTATCCTTTTAAAATTATAAACTTGGATTAGCTAACACAATGTGCCATTGGAACACAGGAGTGATGGTTGCTGATAATACGCCTATGTAGATATTCCATTTAAAAAATCTGCCGTTTCCACCTAAAATAGTCATTAACAACTTTAACAATATTTACACTGTATTTCTCATCAATTTGATGTTATTCTAATGGACAAAAAAATGCTTTTCTTTCAAAAGCAAGGACATTTCTAAATGGCCCCACACTTTTGAACGGTAGTGTATATGTTATACTTTTAAGCAAAAAGGCACCTCGGGGGTTTGTGGTATATGGCCAATATACCACAGCTAAGGGCTGTTCTATGGAGTGCCTGGATACAGTCCTTAGCCGTGGTATATTGGCCATATACCACAAACCCCCAAGGTGCCTTATTGCTTTTATAAACTGGTTAGCAATGTAATTAGAGCAGTAAAAATAAATGTTTTGTTATACCCCTTTTATACGGTCTGAAATACCACGGCTGTCAGCCAATCAGAATTCAGTGCTCGAACCACCCAGTTTATAACTATGGATATATACCCCTCAGTACTTTACACTATAATCACAGACAACTATAATGAAAAGGAGTTCACAGACATAAGAAGAAAAATGCCTACCAGTAATGTAAAAAAAAAAATCCCTTTTCCCATCTCAAATTTCTAGGGAACCTATAAGGGAACACAGAGAAGCATGAATGGAATTCGTAACACTCCTCAACAGGCGTATATTAAAATTGCTAAAATGTCCAGGCAGGACTTAACTAAACTCCCAGGAAATTCTTAACCACTTATCATCCATAAAACATGAGTCAGCTTGGGAGATGGTAAAGTGTGGGTGTGTGTGTGTGTGTGTGCACGTTCATGTATATGCGTGTGGCAACTTCCTGCGATTGAGAGATAATGGTGGAAGTATGTAGAAAGACTCCACTTGAGCGACTTTGACACGCTACCCAGCTAGCAAATAACGTTCTGAGAACCATATGCTTCTTAAAACTTGGTGAGAGCGTGGTTTTCCTATGGTTATTTTGCATACAATCTTCCCAAAAAATATCTGGGAATGATGTAGTAGTTGCCTGGCTTTGGAATATTCTCAGCACATTTAACGAACATGGCAAAAAACTTATATTAGTATTTCATTACTTTAACAGTACATTTCTTAAAAGTTCAAACATTGTTACATTTACATTTCATTAAACTGTTTATAATGTTCTAGGAATGTTCACCAAATAGTTAACATTGGGAATGTTCTCAAATAACTCTGAGAAGGTTAAGATCCAGCGTTCTTCTGTTTGAATTTCAGTACTTCAGCATAACGTTTCCTACAGGTTTCCCCGTGACTCTATATAAAGTAATGTTCTAAAATTGTTCCAAAAATGTTAAGAAATCATTCCATAAAAACCACAAGTAAAATTTAGTAACATTCAGAGAACGTTCCAAGAATGCTATTTAAAAACAACCATTCCGTTTTCAGCATCAACACAACATGATTGTCAATATTGTTAAGTGTGTTCAGCTGTGTTGGCACCACTAATTGTCTCCACCTGATCTTAATGAGCCCTTGTTTCCTTTGAAATGGTGTCTGTTTGAATAGACTAAAATGAAAAGCTAAAAATGTGTAAAAAAAAACATGGCATGCTAGCTCCGTCCTCGAGGCGCAGTGAACAAATTCCATAGATAGAGAACAGAAGATTATAGGTTCGAATCTAAATTATGTCATGTCATAATAAAAAATAAATGTGTTTGCGTGATTTATGCCAAAGGAAATGCATTTCCATGTGCCCTAAATGTGCTTGGATTTCTATTTCTGTTCACAGAATGTTCAAAAAACGTTCAATTTTACCTGTCACGAAACGTAAGGCTTCGTTCCCAGAACCAACGGGATACCAAAAAAGTATGTTTCCCACAACATCCAAGGAACCAAATGTGAAAGCTGGGTGTAGCCTAAGAGGCGCTAACAGCTAGCCCGTTTAGATGTGTGATTTACCACTCAGACAAGGCTTTTACTTTGAGTTCCAAATGACACCATATTCCCTACGTAGTGTACTAGTTTTGACCAGGGCTCATCAAAAGTAGGGCACTACATAGGGAATTGGGTGCCATTTGGGATGCTCCAAGCCTTTGGGAAAACCAACGCCGGTGACATAGACATGATAGCTTCATTCATGGTGCTGATGCTGCATTACTAAATGTATATGGTGATTGATAATATGATACTTTCTGCGCAGGAGACTAAAAGGTGATGTACTGTATGTGTGTGTGTGTGCAAGTGACAGTCTTCACTTCAACATCTTGTGATTTCCATATAATTGACAAATGCAGAATGCAGACCCACAGCTATGGTTGAGTGACATTTTATTTTCCTACATTTTCTAACACGTGTACCTAATTAATATTCATGATCATCTTTAACTAGATGTGGGATATAAACAGTGTAGGGAGTAGCCCAGGGTGACATGGGTGGACAATATTTATACTGTGACATTTCCTCACAGTCACTTCCTGTGAAGAGGCGGCCCGCTTCTCTCTCCTCCCCTACTCCGTCTGCTTTTTGCCACGGTGACGCGGTCACAACATTCCCACAATGCCATCGCGACATTAAACAAACACTTAGGTAGAAGCACTCAGTCCTTCCTTCTACCAAAAGTAGATCAGTGTGATGTGCCTCCCAGCCTGAGTTGCCCCATATCTCTCTTTACACCGTGTGCAACTGTGTCTCTTTCTCTCTTGCTAGTTCTCTGTCTACCATAGGTACCTCCCTCTCAAACCACCTTCTCTCTTCTTTTCCTGATATCATTCTTTCTCTCTCTTCCCCTTTCTTTTCAGTATTTTTCCATTTCCTCTCTACCTGGTGTGCTCATTTCTTCGCTCCTCCTTTGTCTCCCGCTGTGCCTTTCTCCATCCCCTCCCCCTTCGTGTTTGTAGTATCGCCCCCCCCATGAGAGAATTCTCTGTTTGTCCTGATTTATATATTTCATTTTCTCCTCTTTCTCTTTTCAACTGGTGCAGTGGAGCCCGAGAAAGAGGGAGAAAGAGGGAGAAAGAGAGGGAAAGAGAAAGGAGAGCATCCCCCCAAGCTCAGTCCTTTATTTATACCTTCTCCTGGGTCTTTTATAAAGACTCTCTTACAGCTCCTTTACTCTCCAGCCATAGAGGATAGTAGTGCCAGTCACACACACACACGCACGCACGCACACACACACACACACACACACACACACACACACACACACACACACACACACACACACACACACACACACACACACACACACACACACACACACACACACACACACACACACACACACACACACACAGTATGCACACATATACACACACACACAAATGCAAGCAGATCCTAAATGTGTTACCTCCAATCTAGTACAGCCTTCCCTGCCCTACCACCAGTATCCCTCCAACTCATTATGTAAGGGCTAAAGTATAAATGGCAAAGCAAAATGCTGCTCAGCGCTCAGTCGCCTGATATAACCCAGATACCCACGGTCTATATACGATCAGACATGAATGTGTTCTGATGTTTAGTTGTTTGCTAGTTAGTTGTGTTTGGGGGTGTGGTGGGGTGTGTATTGTATCAAAAGTTAATTCCTCCTATTTTCCTCTCTAAGGGGCATATTGCAATTTACCAGGGGGGAGGGGTGGTCCAAAATAGGAGAGGAATTGTGTGTGTTTTTTTATTGGGCACAGGGTTTTTTTCCCCCTGGTTTCCATTCGTTCTTTTGCAGGTTTTACTTTATAATGTCTTCCATATATTCCCATTTCCTCATCTGCTTGTGTCTGCCCTTTATCAAGGTGTTTTGCCTCCTCCCTTATATGCACTACGGTTTTCAGTGTGCTAACTTTCACTATGCCACAGGTCAGTATAGTCTACCAGTCTAACTGTCTATCATGCCCTCTATTCACCATTCATAGTGACAATAGCGTTAGGTGGAACATTTGTCCAGATCTGCAATAGGCTAACGAGCAATCACACAGCGCATAGAAACATTCAAAGCAGCATACATTTTTTTTATATGAATTGACAAAAAGAAATGGGAACAGTGAAGACATGACACACAGCTACAAAATCTCCCCTATTGATCGTGTTTAGGGACAATACAATTATCCTACCTAGACTAGTCTACACCCCCACAATGCAATGAATAGTTTAATTGTTTTTCCAGTGAGTACAACATTCTAGCCTATTCTAGGCTGCAGCGAAAATGTCATTTGAATAACTGTGCAAAAGCCCTGTGATTTGAATGTTTCATTCGATTTGGATTAGTTGTGGGTCCACTCGATAGTTTGTAAGGTCTAGAAAGGCACAGTAGCAAGCCAGTCTGGCTGTATTTTTACTTTTACTAGGCTATACCTGCACTGTATCGGCTGGAGCGCACGTGCTAATACCAGAGCGGGCACATTCGCTATGAATTAAAAGCTGATTAATACAACTATAGCAGGCCAAATTGTCTACACCCTGAATTCGCACTTCAGCATCATTCTCTCACGTCTTGCGCGCAGGTATGCCTGCTGCTGAGGAGAGAGCAACAGAGGAGCCTTGGCCTGTAAATTGCAATATTGTGGTGGACTGAGAGAAGAATACAAGCTACTGTTTTTATAACAGGTATTCAGGTTGGATGTTAATTTTGGAACTTAAATTGATTCATAATCATTTGTTGTATCATTATTATTAATATTATTAGGTTATAAGTAGGTCTGTTGTGAAATAAATAACATTAGCTTATTTCTGTCACTTTTGGGGTGAGGTAGGTACTTGCCTTTGTTGGTTATTGCTGCAATATAGCCTGTTCAAAACTTTTGTGAAGGTTTAAACTATTTCGCAAGTGTTTTGTTTCATCCTGTTGAGCCATTTTCTTTGGCCAAATTAAATTACAACAGTAATGTTGTGTTTTCTGCTCATATTTCCCCTATAAACAATGGCTTGACATACTTCTGATATTTCCCTAATAAAGTTTAGAAACTTTCGTGAAGGTATGGTATGGTGCGGCTATTATTGAGCTTTAGCTACCGCCAGCCTATGATATGAAGTGAGTTTGCCCCGGCGGTCCAACTGACTACAACATTTGAACTTGAGGAAGAGCTGAGGAAGACGGCTTCAAGCCTTTCAAATTACCATCCTTCTACCGTCTATATCTGTATAGCAGACGCAGTAGCCATCTGACATAAAGAAATGCACGTTGGTGTCGTACCAAGCCACCTATCTCTCTATCTCTCTGAGGCTAGGCCTAAGCTTCTCTTCCTTTATATAGGCTATATATACATTTATTATGTTTTATATTAATATCATACAACGGCCACCTAAGCCTATAGGCCTATGCATGCAATGGCCTGATACATTTAGTGATCAAATCTCCAACAATTTTTGTTTTAGGAAAGTAGCCTGAAAAAACGATAAAAAATATTGTCAATAAAGTTTTGCATATGTAACAAAAATTCAAGCCTGATGCTAGCTGAGTCTGATGAACCATACATTAAATGAGCCCTATATTTGTAAAGCCAGATTTCCTCCTCTTCGTCTCATGTGAACATGAACGAAAAACAAACCGAAACAGTCCCGTGTGGTGACAAACACAGACACGGAAACAAACACCCACAAACCAACAGTGAAACCCAGGCTACCTAAGTATGATTCTTAATCAGAGACAACTAACGACCCCTGCCTCTGATTGAGAACCATAGTAGGCCGAAACAGAAACCTAAACATAGAAACACAAAACATAGACTGCACACCCCAACTCACGCCCTGACCAACTAAATAAAGACAAAACAAAGGAAAATAAAGGTCAGAACATGACAATATTAAAGACATTTCATGAGCCCAAGCCCATAGAAGCCCAGGCTCTTTGCTATGAGACTCAATATTGAGCTCAGGTGCATCCTATTTTCACTGATCATCCTTGAGACATTTCTACAAATTGATTGGAGTCCATCGGTGGTAAATTCAATTGATTGGACATGATTTGGAAAGGCACACACCTGTCTATATATGGTCCAACAGTTGACAGTGCATGTCAGAGCAAAAACCAAGCCATGAGGTCGAAGGAATTGTCTGTAAGCTCCAAGACAGGATTGTGTCGAGGCACAGATCTGGGGAAGGGTACCAAAACATTTTTGCAACATTGAAGGTCCCCAAGAAGGTCCCCAAGAACACAGTGGCCTCCATCATTCTTAAACGGAAGAAGTTTGGAACCAGCAAGCATCTTCCTAGAGCTGGCTGCCTAGCCAAACTGAGCAATCAGAGGAGAAGGGCCTTGGCCAGGGAGGAGACCAAGAACCTGATGGTCACCCTGACAGTGCTCCTCTGTGGAGATGGGAGAAACTTCCAGAAGGACAACCATCTCTGCAGCACTCCAACAATCAGACCTTTATGGTAGAGTGGCCAGACGGAAGCCACCTGTCAGTAAAAGGCACATGACAGCCCGCTTGGATTTTGCCAAAATGCACCCAAAGGACTCTCAGACCATGAGAAACAAGATTCTCTGGTCTAATGAAATCAAGATTGAAATCTTTGGTCTGAATGTCAAGCGTCTGGATGACACCTGTCACCATCCCCACGGTGAAGCATGGTGGTGGCAGGAACATGCTATGAGGATGTTTTTCAGTGGCAGGAACTGGGCGATTAGTCAGGATTGAGGGAAAGATGAAAGGCACAAAATACAGAAAGATCCTTGATGAAAACCTGCTAGAGAGCGCTCAGGACCTCAGACTGGGGGAAAATATTAACCTTCCCACAGGACAATGACCCTAAGCACACTGCCAAGACAATGCAGGAGTGGCTTCGGGACAAGTCTCTGAATGTCCTTGAGTGGCCCAGCCAGAGTTGGACTTGAACCCGATATACAATCTCTGGAGAGACCCGAAAGTAGCTGTGCAGCGACGCTCCCCATCCAACATGACAGAGCTTGAGAGGATCTGCAGAAAATGGGAGAAACTCCACAAATACAGGTGTGCCAAGCTTGTCGCGTCATACCCAAGAAGTCTCAAGGTTATAATCGCTAACAAAAGTGCTTCAACAAAGTACTGAGTAAAGGGTCTGAATAGTTATGTAAATATGATATTTCATTTTAAAAAAATATTTGCAAACATTTCTAGAAACCTATTTTTGCTTTGTCATTATGGGGTATTGTGTGTAGATTGAAGAGGGGGGGAACAATTTCATAAATTTTAGAATAAGGCTGTAATGAAACAAAATGTGAAAAAAGTCAAGGGTTCTGAATACTTTCCGAAGGCACTGCATTAGCTGTACCTCTAAACACTGTCAGAGAAAAAGTCAGAGGAGGAAGTAAAAGGCAAACAGAATTTGAGAGAGAGAGAGATGTTTACTCTTCATGTTGTTACATTTGTTCCTTCTTACTTTTGTTTCTTTCACTTACTTTTGTAACGTAAACGTATGTTTCTCATGCCAATATAGTGACTATGAACTTAATTGAGAGAGAGAGAGGGGGGAGACACACACACACACACACACACACACACACACACACACACACAAAAGAGGTAGATCAGAAATGACCATGTAGAATGACATTTCCTCCAGACAGATTTCCCCTGAATCATACCATTAACCAGAAGAGACACATTCATCAACATTACCATATTATTGGTATCTCGCTCTGTCTCTCGCTGCATCTGTTTTACTCCTGCGAACCCTTCCACTGCACGGTGTCTCGTTCAATCACCCCTCCCTCCGTTATGTTATTCTTCTAAAGAGGTTGAGGCATATTTCAATCAAGAGCTGAGACAATCAAGAGCTGAGATTTCTGTTGTCTTGTTGATGACTTAGAAGATGGGTTTCAGTCCTGCGGGACAATTATAATTGACATCCACATTGGCAAACCAGAGCTCATTAAAACCAACAGGGGCGGCAGGGTAGCCTAGTGGTTAGAGCGTTGGACTAGGCAGGGTAGCCTAGTGGTTAGAGCGTTGGACTAGGCAGGGTAGCCTAGTGGTTAGAGCGTTGGACTAGGCAGGGTAGCCTAGTGGTTAGAGCGTTGGACTAGGCAGGGTAGCCTAGTGGTTAGAGCGTTGGACTAGGCAGGGTAGCCTAGTGGTTAGAGCGTTGGACTAGGCAGGGTAGCCTAGTGGTTAGAGCGTTGGACTAGGCAGGGTAGCCTAGTGGTTAGAGCGTTGGACTAGGCAGGGTAGCCTAGTGGTTAGAGCGTTGGACTAGGCAGGGTAGCCTAGTGGTTAGAGCGTTGGACTAGTAACCAAAAAAAGGTTGCAAGTTCGAATCCCCGAGCTGACAAGGTACAAATCTGTCGTTCTGCCCCTGAACAGGCAGTTAACCCACTGTTCCTAGGCCGTCATTGAAAATAAGAATTTGTTCTTAACTGACTTGCCTAGTAAAAAAAAGGTAAAAATAAATGTGATAGGTGAGATGTTTGTCTGACCAGACCCCTAGATACTGGGACCCCTACCCTATAAGACTTAACAGTGTGTGCAGGCTTTTGTTCCGGCCTAGCACTAAAACACCTGACTCTACTGATCAACTGCACACTGGGACCTTGATTAGTTTGATTAAGTGTGTCAGCACTGGACTGTAACAAAAGCCTGCACACCCAGGATTAAAGAACACTGCCAAGCAATGTACATAAAAGGTGAATTTTAATGTGTGATATCATTCACTACTACCCAGTTCTCCTTTGGAATGAGGTGGCCCTATTTGTACCCTACTACTGTCCTAATCTGGACACCGTATACCACAATGATTGTTTTTATCACCTTTACTTTAAATAGAAATCAAGAACACTGCCATGTATAACAAGCTGTGTAATTAAAGCATAGACATTTTAGAGATACAATATAACAATGTTATTTTTTTTATCCTGTGCTTATAACGTAAACATGCACCACCCTCCTCCCTCTTCCCCTTACTAACTGTACAATGTTATTTTAGACACCACCAACATGCACCACCCTCCTCCCTCTTCCCCTTACTAACTGTATAATGTCATTTTAGACACCACCAACATGCACCACCCTCCTCCCTCTTCCCCTTACTAACTGTATAATGTTATTTTAGACACCACCAACATGCACCACCCTCCTCCCTCTTCCCCTTACTAACTGTATAATGTTATTTTAGACACCACCAACATGCACCACCCTCCTCCCTCTTCCCCTTACTAACTGTATAATGTTATTTTAGACACCACCAATAGCAGTTTGCAAAAGCCCCCCCCCCCAAAAAAAAAAAACATTTGAAAAAAGAGAGAGAACTAAATTATATTTACAGGGGCAATATACCCTGAGAGACACGGAAGTGGAGTTGTTAGAGAAGATGATTTAAGAAGAGTCATTTACTTTGATACATGGGAATGCCAGGAGGCTCCATTCTAACAGTCTCAGCTGGCGCTAATCATGAATGAAAGGAGAGACGAAGACAAAAAAAACAAAATTGCCAAAGAGGATTAATTGAATGAATTCCTTATTCATTTCCAGTGTTTGCATCAGCGATTCCAATAAATCCATGACTGTGCATCGTTTTACCTCGCTAATTACCAACGGAGTGCAATGAGATCGGTATCGACACAAGTCAACACTGCAACAAGGTCAATATATCGCACAATAACGGCAATAAGGAGATTGACAGGGAGTTGACTGTTGACAGATAAAACGGCAATCACGTTATTGCACAATAACATAATTGACACGAACAACAGAGTTGATCTCAGCTGTGTAAGACTATATCTCTCTCTCTGCACTTTGGGTTGTGACATGAATTTCCCCACCACACACTCTTTATATATTCTGAAAGAGAGAGAGAGACAAGAGATAAGAGAAAGAAAGACAGACAGATGGAGAGAGATAGAGAGACAGGTGCAGAGAGAGAGAGAGACAGAGAAACAGAGAGTGAGAGACAGAGAGAGAGAGAGAGAGAGAGAGAGAGAGAGCGAGATAGAGAAAGAGAGCAAGAGTGCGAGAGACAGACAGGGAGAGAGACAGAGAGAGACAGAGGCAGAGAGAGACAGACAGACAGAAATAGAGAGCGAGAGGGGGGGCAGGCAGGCAGACAGGCCCCCTGCCCCCTACACTTGCAAGGTCATTAGTCAGACCCAGTGGATAGGAGCGGAGGAGGGGATACACACAGGGAGGGAAAGAGGAGTGAGAGAGTGAGCGAGCGAGGGAGTAGGGACAGTGGAGCATGTCAAACGGAGGCAGAGAACTGACACCAACCTTCTGATACCAGCAATAGAAAGAAAAAGACATGGAGAGAGAGAAAGAGCGATAGATCCGGATTGTGAAGATGAGTATTGGCTGAGTGCACACAGCTACAGACACCGTACTGTGAATAAAGGCAGCGGGCATAGAGCAGAACTGAGCGACTGTACGTGTCCATATTAGGAAGTACATCCGACATTAGACATCCAATGTCTGAAGTCACATATATGTTGTTATATGTGATCAGTACAAATCTGATGTTGCATGTTTATCCTAAAATGTACACCGTCTAATAAAAAGCATGAGTTAACCCACACCGAAAATAGTTAAAGGTGCTGACTAACGGAAAAGGGTTGAAGGCAGTGTCTGATACCCAATAAATCATTGGGACTATATATAGTGTGAAACAATATTTCGATTTTTCGCTAATATGTACACCGTACAAATGTGAGGACGCATGTATGTCCTAATATGTGCACCATACATATGTGAGGACGCATGTATGTCCTAATATGTGCACCATACATATGTGAGGACGCATGTATGTCCTAATATGTGTACTATACATAATGTGACGACGCGTGTACAGTTTACATACACTAAGTTGGAGTCATTAAAACTAGTTTTCAACCACTCCATGAATTTCTTGTTAGCAACCTATAGTTTTGGCAAGTTGGTTAGGACATTACTTTGTGCATGACACAAGTAATTTTTCCAACAATTGTTTACAGACAATAATTCACTGTATTTATAATTCACTGTATCACAATTCCAGTGTGTCAGACGTTTACATACACTAAGTTGACTGTGTCTTTAAACAGCTTGGACAATTCCAGAAAATTATGTCATGGCTTTAGAAGTTTCTGATAGGCTAATTGATATAATTTGAGTCAATTGGAGGTGTACCTGTGCATGTATTTCAAGGCCTACCTTCAAATTCATTGCCTCTTTGCTTGACATCATGGGAAAATCTAAAGAAATCAGCCAAGACCTCAGAAAGAAAATTGGAGACTTCCACAAGTCTGGTTTATCCTTGGGAGCAATTTCCAAATGCCTGAAGGTACCACATTCATCTGTACAAACAATACTACGCAAGTATAAACACCATGGGACCACGCTGCAGTCATACCGCTCAGGAAGGAGACGTGTTCGGTCTCCTAGAGATAAACGTGCAAATCAATCCCAGAATAACAGCAAAGGACCTTGTGAAGATGCTGGAGGAAACCTGAAAGGCCGCTCAGCAAGGAAGAAGCCACTGCTCCAAAACCGCCATAAAAAAGCCAGACTACGGTTTGCAACTGCACATGGGGACAAAGATCGTACTTTTTGGAGAAAGGTCGTCTGGTCTGATGAGTCAAAAATAGAACTGTTTGGACATAATGACCATCGTTATGTTTGGAGGAAAAAGGGGGAGGCTTGCAAGCCGAAGAACACCATCCCAACCGTGAAGTACGGGGGTGGCAGCATCATGTTGTGGGGGTGCTTTGCTACAGGATGGACTGGTGCACCTCACAAAATAGATGGCATCATGAGGGAGGAAAATTATGTGGATATATTGAAGCAACATCTCAAGACATCAGGTCGCATATGGGATTTCCAAATGGAAAATGACCCCAAGAATACTTCCAAAGTTGTGCCAAAATGGATTAAGGACAACATAGTCAAGGTATTGGAGTGGCCATCACAAAGTCCTGACCTCAATCCCATAGACCATTTGTGGGCAGAACTGAAAACGCGTGTGCGAGCAAGGAGGCCTTCAAACCTGACTCTGTTACACTAGCTCTGTCAGGAGGAATGGGCCAAAATTCACAACAACTTATTGTGGAAGGCTACCCGAAACATTTGACCCAAGTTAAACAATTTAAAGTCAATGCTACAAAATACTAATTGGGTGTATGTAAACTTCTGACCCACTAGGAATGTGATGAAAGAAATAAAAGCTGAAATAAATCAATTTCTCTACTATTATTCTGACATTTCCCATTCTTAAAATAAAGTGGTGATCCTAACTGGGATTTACTAGGATTAAATGTCAGGAATTGTGAAACACTGAGCTTAAATCTATTTGGCTAAGGTGTATGGAAACTTCCGACTTCAACAGTATGTCCTAATATGTGCACCATACAAACGCCCGGCCAACCTCAAGCAATGCTGCCAGTGATAAATCAGAGATGAGGAGGAGGAAGTGGTGTTTGAAGCACACGACCAAGGGAGCATGTTCCTGTTAAACAGTGACACACAAACATGCCAGCCGGGTACAGGACGTAATTATGCCTGAACACGTTGGTCCTGCGTTAGGGCAAGCAGCAAGGGAGCGCCGTGCTCCCTGAACACCGCCACAGGGACATAGAGGCGGGGGAGGCGTTGAGGGGGAGAAGTCACAGGCAAATTAAGCAATCGCCATCTGGATGTTCAGACTGTTCAGATTACTGACTGAAGACTTCGCTAAGCACTGCTACAACACTGGGTTACACACGGGGACACACAGAATACATACACATACTGTAAATAAATGCACACGCACACACACACACGCACGCACGCAAGCAGACACCACAGGCAGACGGACACCTGCGCCTAAAGACAGACACAGGTACACACTCACACTGACACACATACAAAACTGAAGAGCTTGCTGAGTTTGAATTGGATTTTTCGGATGATAAGAAAGCAAATCTAATTAGGAAGATTTTAGGAAAGTAGCAAAGTGTACTGAGCACCATTCATCTTCACTCCTCACTGCTAGGTGGGATTACTGGGACAGGAGAGTTTCCTGTACTGAACTGATGTGTGTGTCTTGTTTTTCTCTGCTACCCCGACACACACACACACACACACACACACACACACACACACACACACACACACACACACACACACACACACACACACACACACACACACACACACACACCTACAGATACGGACGTATGTTACAATTCGTAGCAAGTTAGGAGAGCCTTTTAGCTATCCCTTTCCTAACCTTATGTTAAAGTCACTTCTGTCCGTAGCTGTGTAACATCTAGTCAAAATACTTCTCTACTGACGTAACAGTGTTTCTGGATAATCCCCAGAAGGGGGGCTTCTATAGAGAATGATAGAGAAATCATCCCTATATAGTTTCCATTGAGGCAATCTCCATTTTTAAGTACTCCATTGTCTTCATCACACTTCTATTTTTTTATTTCACCTTTATTTAACCAGTTAGGCCAGTTGAAAACTGTATGCAACTGCGACCTGTCCAAGATAAAGCAAAGCAGTGTGACAAAAACAACAACAGAGTTACACAAACAAACGTACAGTCAATAACACAAAAGAAAAGAAAAATTGAAAAATCTATGTACAGTGTGTGCAAATGTAGAAGAGTAGGGAGGTAGGCAATAAATAGGCCATAGAGGTGAAAATAATTACAATTCAGCATTAATATTGGAGTGATAGATGTGCAGATGATGATGTGCAAGTAGAGATACTGGGGTGCAAAAGATCAAGAGTATAAGTAATAATATGGGGATGAAGTAGTCAGGTGTGCTATTTACAGATTGGCTGTGTACAGGTACAGTGATCGGTATGCTGCTCAGACAGCTGATGCTTAAAGTTAGTGAGGGAGATAAGTCTCTAGCTTAAGTGATTTTTGCAATTCGTTCCAGTCATTGACAGCGTAGAACTGGAAGGAAAGGCAGCCAAACGAGGTGTTGGCTTTGGGGATGACCAGTGAAGTATACCTGCTGGACCGCGTGCTACGGGTGGGTGTTGCTATGGTGACCAGTGAACTGAGATAAAGCGGGGCTATATATAGCAAAGACTTATAGATGACCTGGAGCCAGTGGGTTTGGCAACGGATATGTAGTGAGGGCCAGCCAACGAGAGCATGCAGGTCGCAGTGGTCGGTATTATATGGGGCTTTGGTGATAAAACGGATGGCACTGTGATAGACTACATCCAGCTTGCTGAGTAGAGTGTTGGGGGTTATTTTGTAAATGACATCGCCAAAGTCAAGGATCGGTAGGATAGTCAGTTTTACGAGGGTACGTTTGGCGGCATGAGTGAAGGAGGCTTTATTGCGAAATTGTCATGTATTGTCATGTTATGTCTTGTTCCTGTTCTTTCTCTTCACTTCGTTTCCCCCTGCTGGTCGTATTAGGTTACCTTCTCTTCCTTTCCTTCCCCCAGCTGTTCCTCATCTCCTTTAACTACCTCGTTTACCCTCTCCCACCTGTTCCCTTTTTCCCTCTGATTAGGTCTCTATTTCTCTCTCTGTTTCTGCTTCTGTCTTTGTCAGATTCTCGTTTGCTTCACCCTTGTCCCGTCCTGTCGTAATCTGCCTCTTCATCAGATGCTACGTGTGATCAGGTACCTCTGTCCTCTACAACCCGCGCCTACCCGGAGAGACCAGCAGTCTGTTGCCGCTAACCCTGCTATTCTCCTCTGCTGCTAGAAGGGGACTCTCCTGTAAAGATCAGAGGACTTTATGATTTATTTGTCGCCCTCTCTGCGGGTTGTCTATTTTGTCAATCGATACATCTGAAGAGGATCTATTAAAAGACTCTGTTTCTGTTAAACCGCTTTTGGGTCCTCACTCACCTGCATAACAGAAATAGGAAGCCGATTCTAGATTTTATTTTGGATTGGAGATGCTTAATGTGAGTCTGGAAGGAGAGTTTAAAGTCAAACCAGACACCTAGGTATTTGTAGTTGTCCACATATTCTAGGTCAGAACCGTCCAGAGTAGTGATGCTAGTTGGGTGGGAGGGTGCGGGCAGCAATCGGTTGAAGTTCATGCACTCAGTTTTACCAGCATTTAAAAGCAGTTGGAGGCCACGTAAGGAGTGTTGTATGGCGTTGAAGCTCGTTTGGACATTTGTTAGCACAGTGTCCAAAGAAGGGCCAGATGTATACAGAATGGGGTTGTCTGCATAGAGGTGGATCAGAGAATCACCAGCAGCAAGAGAGACATCATTGATATATACAGAGAAAAGAGTCGGCCCAAGAATTGAACCCTGTGGCACCCCCATAGAGACTGCCAGAGGTCCGGACAACAGGCCCTCTGATTTGACACACTGAATTGACACTCTGTCTGAGAAGTAGTTGGTGAACCAGGCGAGGCAGTCATTTGAGAAACCAAGGCTATTGAGTTTTCCGATAAGAATGTTGCTGCAGGGGGTGCTGAGATGTTGGCCAGGGTAGGGGTAGCCAGGTGGAAAGCACGGCCAGCCCTGGAAAAATGCTTGGCTGAAAAATGATTGGCTGATTCCTCTTGATGACCTGGTTGGACATGACTCCAGCAGGGTCATTAGTAGGGATCAGCCAATGAAGTTGGACATCCCACCCAGTTGACTACATTAATATGATGGATCTGCCCATGCTAACGCAGGCTTTTGGCCACTAGAGTCTTCTATCATTCTCTATGGAGGCTTCATGAAAGTGGAACCAATAAAGCACGCAAGCTGCACCCCTGCTGCACCCATGTCACTGTGATGAGGAGCGACACCAAAGTCGAGATCACACTGATAACCACAGAGTTAAAGGGACTACATTAATAAAAAAACAAACAGCAGCTAAAAGGAGGGCAGCCTGTAGTGGGTTTGTGTGGAACACTTCTCAGTTAGAATTCAAAGTCAGCCGCGTGAATGAACACACACTCCATGTTAGAGCTTTTTTAGCAAATTGGGACTTGTTTTCCAAGGTTACAGTTTAACTTCAGAAACATGTGCAGCAGTGGAGGCTGCCTAGTGAAGGACGCCTCATAATAATGGCTGGAACGGAGTGAATGGAATTGCATCAAACACATCCATGTGAGCCGTCCTCCCCTAGGCAGCCTCGACTGCTGCGCATGTCTCTAAAGTTTAACTGTAACCTTGAAAAATGACTTACAGCCATTACCACTCCAGCCATTATCACGAGCCCGTCCTCCCCAATTAAGGTGCCACCAACCTCTTGTGATGCGCAGTCCCGCAGGCACAAAGTACTTGTAAGGAATGTAGTGGGTGAGAGTAGAACACTAGTGGTGGAATATTAATGGTGTGTTGAATGCTTTTGAATTCTGCATGGTTATGAAGATTTTATCCGACACATATGCCACAGCAAACTGTGTGTGAGTTCATGGGCGTGTGCATACTGTACAGTGTGTGTATATATGTGCGTTTGTGTGCCTTAAACCGTGCCTATGTCTATATACGTATGTGTATTTGTGTGCTTGTGCGTCACACACACAGCATAGGCCCACTCCAGCAGTGGAATGCTTTATTGGTTCTCTATACTTTTACTACTACCCTACTTTGCTCCTCCAGGTCCGGGTCAGGGTCCAGTCCAATAGACTTCAGTGACTGTGCTGCAGTGCAGTGACTTGGACCCTCTACTCCTCCATCTCTCCATGAATCTTCATCATTGCCTGAGATAGTGTGTTTGTGACCTCATTATGGAAGGCAACGACACCGTCTGGGACCTGGATTTATCTACCACTACCTCCGCTCTATCCTCTGCACTGCTTACTCTCTTTCTGTGTCTGTGTCTCTGTCGCTCTCTTTCTGTGTATTTGTCAGTCTGGCCCTCTGTGACTCTCTATCTGTCTCTCTCTCTCTCTCTCTTTCTCTCTCTCTCTCTCTCTCTCTCTCTCTGTCTCTCTCTATCTCTCTGTCATCACACCTCACCAGAGATGACACAGGGGAATAGGCATTGGAGGAACTCTCCCCTTCCAATCGTTTATTTTGTCTATTCGTTTTTCCGCTTTATTATACAAGGAAAACGGCACCAATGTATGACGGCGCCAACGGGGATGGCAACATCGCTCTTATGCAACTCTGCAGTATTTTGTTTATGTACAATTTCTTTACGTTATTAGCTCAGGAATTGTTTTCTGTCATTACATAGAGCCGGGAAGAACTCTTGGATAGTAGAGCGGCGGTAACTCACCAGAACATCCAGCATTACGACCCGGATATCGATTTACCTGGAGCGGATCCCTTGTTTGCTCTCCCCAGAGCAATTGAACTTATTCCAGAGGCTGACCCAAAACAATGCCGGTGAAGGGGAGGTGGTCTTCTGGCCCAACTTAGGAATGCGTGCACACCACCCACCACTCCCAAGTATTTTACCCGCTAATGTCCAATCTCTGGATAATAAGATTGATGAGCTCAAGGCAAGAGTTGCTTTTCAGAGAGACACCAGGGATTGTAACATACTCTGCTTCACGTAAACATGGCTCTCTGGACATATACTGTCTGACTGCCAGTTGGGTTCTCAGTACATCGCGCCGACAGGAAAAAAACATTGCTCCGGGAAGCAGGAGGGTGGAGGTATATGTTTTATGATTAACGACTTATGGTGTAACTGGGATAACATACAGGAACTCACCCGACCTAGAATACCTCACAATCAAATGCCGACCGTACTCTTTCCAGAGAGAATTTTCTTCAATTATAGCCACAGCGACGACGGCTCTCAAAGGATATGAAACATCTCCACCCCGCTGATCCTCAACACTGGGGCCCCACAAGGGTGCGTTCTCAGCCCTCTCCTGTACTCCCTGTTCACCCATGACTGCGTGGCCATGCACACCTCCAACTCAATCATAAAGTTTGCAGACGATACTACAGTAGTAGGCTTGATTACCAATAATGACGAGACAGCCTACAGGGAGGAAGTGAGGGCCCTTGGAGTGTGGTGTCAGGAAAATAACCTCTCACTCAACATCAACAAAGCAAAGGAGATGATTGTGGACTTCAGGAAACTGAAGAGGGAGCATCCCCCTATCCACATCGACTCGACAGTAGTGGAGAAGGTGGAAAGCTTTAAGTTCCTCGGCCTACACATTACGGACAAACTGAAATGGTCCACCCACACAGACAGCGTGGTGAAGAAGGCACAACAGTACCTCTTCAACCTCATGAGGCTGAAGAAATTTGACTTGTCACCGAAAACACACATACTTTTCCAGATGCACAATCGAGAGCATCCTGTCGGGCTGTATCACCACCTGGTACAGCAACTGCACCGCCCTCAACCACAATGCTCTCCAGAGGGTAGTGCGGTCTGCCCAACTCATCATCGAGGGCAAACTACCTGTCCTCCAGGACACCTACAACACCTGATGTCACAGGAAGGCCACAAAGATCATCAAAGATAACAACCACCCGAGCCACTGCCTGTTCACCCCGCTATCATCCAGAAGGCAAGGTCAATACAGGTGCATCAAAGCTGGGACAGAGAGACCTAAAAATAGCTTCTATCTCAAAACAGCTTCTATCTCAGGGGCATCAGACTGCTAAACAGTCATCACTAGCATATGAGAGGCAGCTGCCTGTAGACATAGATCAGGAAACACTTTAATAATGTTCCGCATCTAGCATTACTCATCTCATATGTATAAACTGCACTCCACACTACTCTACGGTATCTTAGTCACTTTTAAATTGTGTTTACATATTGCATCAGCCATCTCATATGTATATACTGTATTGTATTGTATCCTACACCACTGACTGTTAAACAGCCATCTCCAGCACACCAGAGGCTGCTGCCTATAGACATAGATTAGGAATCACTGGCCACTTTAAGGAAATGAGACACTAGCCACTTTAATAATGTCTCCGTATCTTGCATTACTCATCTCATATGTATTTACTGTACTCTATACTATGCCACTATCTTAGTCCAATGCCACTCTGACATATATGTATATATATTCTTAATCCATTCCATACTTAGATGTACATATATTTTGGGTATATGTTGTGAAACTGTTAGATATTACTTGTTAGATATTACTGCACTGTCGGGGGAGACCTCAGCAGGGCACAATGTTGCTCACAGGCTACTTCCAGTCGGCCTACCAAGACACAGGCTGTGTTCCAATGTCCATGCTAGTAAACCATCACCATGCTAGTATGGATATTGGAACAGAGCCACAGAAAACACTACTGGTTAGGTGGGTCATCTTCACTGTACTAAGAAGGGGAACCCAAGAGGAATCATCAGTATCCTGTCTGTCTGTCTGTCTGTCTGTCTGTCTGTCTGTCTGTCTGTCTGTCTGTCTGTCTGTCTGTCTGTCTGTCTGTCTGTCTGTCTGTCTGTCTGTCTGTCTGTCTGTCTGTCTGTCTGTCTGTCTGTCTGTCTGTCTGTCTGTCTGTCTGTCTGTCTGTCTGTCTGTCTGTCTGTCTGTATCCAGCAGTGGGCATGAAAGACAGGAGACAAGTCAAAGAGGCTAGTGGATACGACAGGAACACAGCTCAGGCCCGCTGTGTCTTTTCTCCCCTCTCCGGCTGGAGGGAGGATGGCGGTAGAGGGGAGAGATTAAGCTATTCCACGCGTGCTGGTTTGCTCAGCCCTACATTAAAAGGGTGATTGCGTTTGCTACACTCGCTAGCCTTCTTGTAAGAGCCTCAGGGATGGTGTATGTGTCTGTTTGTGTACCCGCATGCATCTACACATAGGCCTACAGCATGTGCGTGTGTACAGTATCTTATGCACACTAGATGCGCTCATGTTCTGGTCTAAGGGAGTTGTGTGGCCAAAGCACCAGAATAATGGTCAAAATAGCAGGTACCCGACAACACACTAAAGCCTCAGATGCTTGTCCACTTGTAAGGTGTCCATATTTGGTCAGTCGCACATCTCCTCACAGCAAAAAGCCCTGGGTTGTGTTAAGTAGGCATGAAATGGGAAGAAAAACGTTAGAACTGAGAGGTTCTATTTGACCTTGTCCAATTGGAAACGCTTGAATTAGTTTTCCGTCGCGTACCGTTTTTCCTGCGATATACCGTAATGAACACGACCCAGTTTTGTTCTGTTTTGTAGGGTTATGTTGCACTCCTGCTACATTTTAAAACGTTTATAAATCAGGAGACAGACAGACGGACGGACGGACGGACGGACGGACGGACGGACGGACGGACGGACGGACGGACGGACGGACGGACGGACGGACGGACGGACGGACGGACGGACGGACAGACAGACAGACAGACAGACAGACAGACAGACAGACAGACAGACAGACAGACAGACAGACAGACAGACAGACAGACAGACAGACAGACAGACAGACAGGATACTGACAGACAGACAGGATACTGACAGACAGACAGGATACAGACAGACTGACAGACAGGTGAGCACTGGTTAGGTTACAGGAATATGATGGATATACAGTATATATCCAGGACAAAAGATAAGGAAAGGACACCATGTAAAGGGTGTTGAGCTACCGCCATACAGTTTTATAAACCTACACAGGTCGTAGCAGACTGCAGGACTAAAACAGAGGAGTTACGTACATCATTCATTAAAGCCACTATCCCTCTCTCACGGTTCGCTCACTGCACCTGTGATCCTGTGTGGCTCAGTTGGTAGAGCATATGAAAAGGTACGCACGCGCTACTGTCACTTTGGATAAAGGGTGCTAAATGGCATATATTATATACAGCCTCTCTCTGTTCAGAACTATTGTCACCCCAGTGAGACCGCCATACATCCAGGGCAGTCCATGGTCCAGTCCATGATGGGTACTGTAGGCTACAGGCCTGTCCATGGTGGATCCACTGTCATGGTACCGCACACCGTGTTGACTCTAGGAGACTCTAGGATACGGACAGCGCAGGGACATCACTGAGGGGGGAGGGGTGTCAGGGAGTTGTCACTCCACATCAGGCCTCTCCTCCTCTCCTCTGTCCCTGGAGCGTTCTCTCTCTCTCTCTCTGTATCCCTTCCGCTCTCTCTCTCTCTCCCCCTCCCCCTCTCTCTATCTGTCCCTCTTTACCCCTCTCTCCCTCTCTACCGCCCTCCCTCCCCCGTCCTCCCTCCCCACTCTTTCTCTCTCTGTCTCTATTAGTTCTCTCTTAGTTCAATCCCATGCTCACCCAAACAGAACACCAGCCATGTCCCATAGGAGTGCCACTTTACACCAAAACACACACCTTAACCCCGTTCCCTGTAGTCTCTGTACACCTTCAGTGCATGACAAAGCCTCCAGCCCTCTGATCTAACACGAAAGGAGCAGAGAATGGGAAGATAAAAAATGTTTTGCTTGCAGAGTTCAATGCAGCAAAGCCACCGGTTTAAGTCAAGCGAAGACCCACAGTGGTCTAAACATAGAATTAAATACAGTGGTGGAAAAAGTATCCAATTGTCATACTTGAGTAAAAGAAAATGACTCAAGTAAAAGTGAAAGTCACCCAGTAAAATACTACTTGAGTAAAAGTAAAAAAGTATTTGGTTTTAAATATACTTAAGTATTAAAAGTAAATGTAATCGCTAAAATATCCTTAAGTATCATAAAAGTATAAATAATTTCAAATGATTTATATTAAGCAACCCAGAAGGCATGATTTTCTTGTTTTTTACATTTACGGACAGTCATAATTTACAAACAAAGCATTTCTGTTTAGTGAGTTTGCCAGATCAGAGGCAGTAGGGATAACCAGGGATGTTCTCTTGATAAGTGCGTGAATTAGACAACGTTCGTGTCCTGCCTGGCATTCAAAATGAGCCCGGAGTAGAAGTACCTTATTTTCTTTAGGAATGCAGTGGAGTAAAAGTAAAAATTGTCAAAAATATAAATAGTAAAGTAAAGTACAGATACCCCCAAAAACGACTTAAGTAGTACTTTAAAGTATTTTTACTTAAGTACTGTACACCACTGATTAAATAGAACAATATACACTGCTCAAAAAAAGAAAGGGAACACTAAAATAACACATCCTAGATCTGAATGAATGAAATATTCTTATTAAATACTTTTTTCTTTACATAGTTGAATGTGCTGCCAACAAAATTACACAAAAATGATCAATGGAAATGAAATGTATCAACCCATGGAGGTCTGGATTTGGAGTCACACTCAAAATTAAAGTGGAAAACCACACTACAGGCTGATCCAACTTTGATGTAATGTCCTTAAAACAAGTCAAAATGAGGCTCAGTAGTGTGTGTGGCCTCCACGTGCCTGTATGACCTCCCTACAACGCCTGGGCATGCTCCTGATGAGGTGGCGGATGGTCTCCTGAGGGATCTCCTCCCAGACCTGGACTAAAGCATCCGCCAACTCCTGGACAGTCTGTGGTGCAACGTGGCGTTGGTGGATGGAGTGAGACATGATGTCCCAGATGTGCTCAATTGGATTCAGGTCTGGGGAACGGGCGAGCCAGTCCATAGCATCAATGCCTTCCTCTTGCAGGATCTGCTGACACACTCCAGCCACATGAGGTCTAGCATTGTCTTGCATTAGGAGGAACCCAGGGCCAACTGCACCAGCATTTGGTCTCACATGGGGTCTGAGGATCTCATCTCGGTACCTAATGGCAGTCAGTCTACCTCTGGCGAGCACATGGAGGGCTGTGCGGCCCCCCAAAGAAATGCCACCCCACACCATGACTGACCCACCGCCATGCTGGAGGATGTTGCAGGCAGCAGAATGTTCTCCACGGCGTCTCCAGACTCTGTCACGTCTGTCACATGTGCTCAGTGTGAACCTGCTTTCATCTGTGAAGAGCACAGGGCACCAGCGGCGAATTTGCCAATCTTGGTGTTCTCTAGCAAATGCCAAATGTCCTGCACGGTGTTGGGCTGTAAGCACAACCCCCACCTGTGGACGTCGGGCCCTCATACCACCCTCATGGAGTCTGTTTCTGACCGTTTGAGCAGACACATGCACATTTGTGGCCTGCTGGAGGTCATTTTGCAGGGCTCTGGCAGTGCTCCTCCTGCTCCTCCTTGCACAAAGGCGGAGGTAGCGGTCCTGCTGCTGAGTTGTTGCCCTCCTACGGCCTCCTCCACGTCTCCTGATGTACTGACCTGTCTCCTGGTAGCGCCTCCATGCTCTGGACACTACGCTGACAGACACAGCAAACCTTCTTGCCACAGCTCGCATTGATGTGCCATCCTGGGTGAGCTGCACTACCTGAGCCACTTGTGTGGGTTGTAGACTCTGTCTCATGCTACCACTACTGTGAAAGCACCGCCAGTATTCAAAAGTGACCAAAACATCAGCCAGGAAGCATAGGAACTGAGAAGTAGTCTGTGGTCCCCACCTGCAGAACCACTCCTTTATTGGGGGTGTATTGCTAATTGCCTATAATTTCCACCTGTTGTCTATTCCATTTGCACAACAGCATGTGAATTTTTTTGTCAATCAGTGTTGCTTCCTAAGTGGACAGTTTGATTTCACAGAAGTGTGATTGACTTGGAGTTACATTGTGTTGTTTAAGTGTTTTTTGAGCAGTGTATATCTATATGGGTCTAAACTCATGTGTGTGTGTGCGTGTATGTGTGTGTGTGTGTCAATGTGTGAGTTTTCATTCAATTTCAAGTACTTTACACCTACACTACCGGTCAAAAGTTTTAGAACACCTACTCATTCAAGGATTTTTCTTCATTTTTACTATTTTCTACATTATAGAAAGTAGTGAAGACATCAAACTACGAACACATATGGCATCATGTAGTAACCAAAAAAGTGTTAAACAAATCCAAATATATTTTATATAATATTCAAATAGCCACCCTTTGCCTTGATGACAGCTTTGCACACTCTTGGCATTCTCTCAACCAGCTTCACCTGGAATGCTTTATCAACAGTCTTGAAGGAGTTCCCACATATGCTGAACACTTGTTGGCTGCTTTCCTGCTGCTTTTTCCATATGTGTTATTTCATAGTTTTGATGTCTTCACTATTTTTTTTTTTTTAAATGACCGGTAGTGTATATCTAAGAATGTACAACATTTTTAACTGAAATTAGCAAAATATCTATCAAGTTAAATACATTTTTTTTTAGGTTGATGCTGTTTGAAGCTATAAATTGAAGCTTTACATTTTTTTACCCAAAATAGCTGGTTGATGTGAATATGGAACGATTTGCTTGCCTCCTTTTAGGTTTTGCACCCTTATTCCCTATTTAGTGCAGCCCTTTTTGTCAAAAGCAGTGCACTATATAGGGAAAATGTTGCTATTTGGGACTCAGCCTTAATGCTATTCAATACACAAAAAAACAGACTGACTGCTTTGTATGCATTAGATACCGGAAATAAATAAAAGTTACTTGAGCTCATGATTCAGTTGCCACATTCTGCTGATTTATTTATTATATTTCGCTAACGAACTGAGATTAATAGTTCCTTATTTGCATAAATGGTTCATAAGAAACCCATTACGACAGTTGGATTGCATATCTGAAAAATATGGGCCTTGGTACAGTATTGTAGAGTGTAAGTCAATCAGGGGAACGTTAGATCAGGCCTAGGTGCTGGTCCAGGGCATTAGTGTGTGTTTGTGCACTAACGTCCTGGTTTAGTACAAGACTCCATGAACAAAATGATTGAAAAATGTGTTTAGTGACTGGATTCAATATACCTGTGTTACTCACCAAAGTAAAGATGCGGCTTTCTTTGCCGCCAGATTGGCTGTGGTCCATGAGCATTCCGCTCACTCTCTATGCTCTAGCATGTCCTCGTCCTTACTGTAGGCCTTGCTCTCATTAGCCCTCTGTAACATTTAGTGGGCATCATGTCTCCAGATAGAGGATGGGTTGACTTTCAGGTCCTGTCCTTGGAAGTGTTACTCTATGCAGGTCCTCATTAGCCCTCTGTAACATTTAGTGGGCATCATGTCTCCAGATAGAGGATGGGTTGACTTTCAGGTCCTGTCCTTGGAAGTGTTACTCTATGCAGGTCCTCATTAGCCCTCTGTAACATTTAGTGGGCATCATGTCTCCAGATAGATGATGGGTTGACTTTCAGGTCCTGTCCTTGGAAGTGTTACTCTATGCAGGTCCACATTAGCCCTCTGTAACATTTAGTGGGCATCATGTCTTCAGATAGAGGATGGGTTGACTTTCAGGTCCTGTCCTTGGAAGTGTTACTCTATGCAGGTCCTCATTCGCCCTCTGTAACATTTAGTGGGCATCATGTCTCCAGAAAGAGGATGGGTTGACTTTCAGGTCCTGTCCTTGGAAGTGTTACTCTATGCAGGTCCTCATTCGCCCTCTGTAACATTTAGTGGGCATCATGTCTCCAGATAGAGGATGGGTTGACTTTCAGGTCCCGTCCTTGGAAGTGTTACTCTATACAGGTCCTCATTAGCCCCCAACTTACACAAATCTCTCTCTCTCTCTCTCTCTCTCTCTCTCTCGCTCAAAAAGAGAAACTACAAAACTTTGAACATTCTTTACCAGGAAGGAAGGAGGGAAGGAAGGAGGGAAGGAAGGAAGGAAGGAAGCATCATCTGGTGTGTGTGCCTCATTAATCCACCCTTGGCTCCTCTTGGAGAGGAAAAGAAAAGAGAGGGGAGAGATGAAAGAAAGGGAGTGAGAGGAGGAGAACTGGAGAGAGAGAGGGGTGTGAGGTGAGGGAAAGAGGAGTAGAGAGAAACAGGAAATCAAGAGGGGGATAGAGGATGGAATATGAGGTGGCATGCGACTGCAGAATACCTCTGTGTGTCTATCCGTCCGCCCCTCCTTCTGCTTGCCTGCCTGTCTGTCTGTCTGTCTGTCTGTCTGTCTGTCTGTCTGTCTGTCTGTCTGTCTGTCTGTCTGTCTGTCTGTCTGTCCTGCCTGCCTGCCTGCCTGCCTCCCTGCCTGCCTGCCTGCCTGCCTGCCTGCCTGCCTGCATCTGGTGCTCAGCTCAGCCTGCATCTGGTGCTCAGCTCAGCCTGCCTGTCCTGTCGATCGGTATGTATGCAGAAAGACATATCGGTATCCCCCCCGCGGGACGGTTGAGCTAACGTGCGCTAATGTGATTAGCATAAGGTTGTAAGTAACAGGAACATTTCCCAGGACATAGACATATCTGATTTGGGCAGAAAGCTTAAAATATTGTTGATCTAACTGCACTGTCCAATGTGCAGTAGTCATTACAGTGAAATAATACCATGCTATTGTTTGAGGAGAGTGCACAGTTATGAACTTGAAAATGTCTAACATTTTGAACAGAAATGCAATGGTTCATTGGATAAGCCTAAAACTTTGCACATACAATCGTTCATTGCACCTTAACTGATAATAATAAATTGTGGCTTTTCTTTTCCATTTCAAAGATAATAAAACATGTAATAAAATGTATTTTTCTTTGTATTATCTTTTCCCAGATCTAATGTGTTATATTCTCCTACATTAATTTCATATTTCCACAAACGTCAAAGTGTTTCCTTTCAAATGGTATCAAGAATATGTATATCCTTGCTTCAGGTCCTGAGCTACAGGAAGTTAGATTAGATTTGGGTATGTCATTTTAGGTGAAAATGTAAAAAATTGGTCCGATCCTTAAGAGGTTTTAAACGCCATGGCACAACATCACACCCCAGATGTTCCAAACAGCTTTCTCACCCATAACACACCTCTGAGCTACTGTAAAAGAGGAGTCTCTCTCTCAAAATTCAATTCAAAGGGCTTTATTGGCATGGGAAACATATGTTTACATTGCCAAAGCAAGTGAAATAGATAAACAAAAGTTAAATAAAACAATCAAAAATGAACAGCAAACATTACACTCACAAAAGTCAACGGAATAGAGACATTTCGCTCTCCCTTTCTTCTTCCCTCCCTAACTCATTCCTCCCTTTCTCCCTCCCTTTCTCAGCAAATTGTAAACATGGTATTGGAACGGACCCTGTACACAGCTTCTTACTTTCCCTGTGTTCTTATTTTTAGTGCAACGTTGATATTGATTATTGCATTGTGGGGCTTTGAGTTTGCAATAAAGGCATTTCACTGCACTTATGCACGTAACATTAAAACGTGAAACTCTCCTCTCCATCAACTGTATCTTTTATACAGTATGTCATCCAACCCACTCCCCTCGGGATCTTCCAAAATGCCAAGGATTCCTGACCATTTGTTTGTTATTTCTCATTGGGAGAATTACTGTGCATCATCACAAGGCAGCACCCGGCGAATTAGCCTATTCAGCGGAATTACACCGAGCGCACGTTCCAAAAACACAGAGAGCGAGGGAAGGAGAGATGGAGAGAGGAAGGGCGAGGAATAGAGAATTCTGCAAAAATATCCTACGTGTACAATGTAAAACACCAAATCATGTATGCAGAGCAGAATTAGGCCGATACCCTCTAATTATCAAAATCCAGAAAAGAGACGTTAAATTCTACAACGACCTAAAAGGAAGCGATACCCAAACCTTCCATAACAAAGCCATCCCCTATAGTGTCTCGACCGTCGTGAGAACGTTCGGAACAAAGCGCAGCGTGATATGGGTTCCACGTATTTATTGAAGTGAAACGCACAAAACAATAAAGAACAACCTAAACGTGCTGTCAATGACGTGCTCACAGGCAACTACACATAAACAAGATCCCACAAAAAAACAGTGGGGAAATGGCTGCCTAAATATGATCCCCAATCAGAGACAACGATACACAGCTGCCTCTGATTGGGAACCATACCAGGCCAACATAGAAATAAACAACCTAGATTACCCACCCTAGTCACACCCCGACCTAACCAACATAAAGAATAAAAAGGCTCTATATGGTCAGGGCGTGACATACAGAGAGAGGAACCTGGAGAAGAGTCCCCTAAGCTAGCTGGTCCTGGGGCTCTGTTCACAAAAACAAACAGACCCCACCGAGCCCCAGGACAGCAGCACAATTAGACCCAACCGAATCATATGAAAACAAGAAGATAATTACTTGAAAGAAAGAATTAACAAAAAAACTGAGAAAACTAGAATGCTATTTCGCACTAAACAGAGAGTACACAGTGGTAGAATACCTGACTACTGTGACTGACCCAAACTTAAGGAAAGCTTTGGCTGTGTACAGACTCAGTCAGCATGGCCTTGCTATTGAGTTAGGCCGCCGTAGACAGATCTGGCTCTCAAGAGAAGACAGGCTATGTGCACTCTGCCCACAAAATGAGGTGGAAAATGAACTTCACTTTGTAACCTTCTGCCAAATGTGCGACCATAGAGACACATATTTCCCTCAGATTACACAGATCCACAAAGAATTTGAAAACAAACCCAATTTTGATAAACTCCCATATCTATTGGGTGAAATACCACAGTGTGCCATCACAGCCACAATATTTGTGACCTGTCACTACAAGAAAATTGCAACCAGTGAAGAACAAACAACATTGTAAATACAACTCATATTTATGTTTAGATCATTTCCCTTTTGTACTTTAACTATTTGCACATTGTTACAACACTGTATATACACATAATATACATATTGTAAATGTCTTTATTGTTTTGGAACTCCTGTGAGTGTAATGTTTACTGTTAATTTTTATTGTTTATTTCACTTCTGTTTATTATCTACTTCACTTGCTTTGGCATTGTTAACATATGTTCCCAATGCCAATAAATCCCTTAAAATGAAATTGAGAGGGAGAGAGAGTAGGAGTGAGTGGGATGGAGAGAGAGAGAGAGAGTGAGGGAGGTTGGGAGAGGCAAAAATCCACCGTCTGGACTGAAGGGAAGTCCATCATCTCGAGAAAGAGGGAGAGGAAGAAGGGGGGGGGGTGAAATAATAAGGTTTTATGCTCTTTGAGGGGAATTCATACCTGAGTTATGCATGTGTAAATTGACTTCTCTATATGCATATTCTGACCTTACATTTAGGCATGGGGAGAAGCATGCCAGAACTTGTTGGGGGTCAGCGTGGCGGAGGTGTTGTTGCCTACTCTCACCACCTGGGGTTCAGTCCCAGGATCTCCAGCTTGGTGATGATCTTGGAGAGGACTATGGTGTCGAATGCTGAACTGTAGTCTATGAACAGCTGTCACGTTCCCCAGTTTCTGTGTTGTGGTTTGTGTATTTGTATGTGTGTGTTTCAGGATGGCTTCCTGAATTCCCCCAAGTATCTGATTGGTCGGCCCCCATTGCTAATTGGAGAGCTGACCGCGCCCCCTTGTCAGGATACAGCTGTATCCCATTACAGACTCCTTCTCCAGCTATATAAGCCAGAGTTCTGTTGCACAGAAGAGATGATTGCTGAGAGAAGAGAGATGAGGGTGATATCCTGTGTTGGTTGTTGTTAGGAGAGAGAAGATGAGTGTGTCCTACATTGGTTGTTGCAGAGAGGGAGCGCTTATTAGTATGTCCTGTGTGTGTAAATAGGACGCAGTGTTTTGATTCTTGAAATTGTTTTTGTTCTTCTGTTTTTGTTCCCAGGGGGGAAGAGGAAGGCACCCAGGGAGTGCTTAGGCAAGAGGCCTGCGGGCATACATATACCCGTAGTATATACACTAGGTAAGACCTGGGCGAACCGCCCACTGTATTTTGGTTAGTGCACCAGGTGGTGCTAGTTAGGTAAGTAGTGGGTAGGTAGGGTAGGTAAGTAGTGGGTAGACGGGTAAGGTGGGAGAGGGTAGGGTTAGGTAAGTAGTGGGTAGGCGGGTAAGGTAGGAGAGGGTAGGGTAGGTAAGTAGTGGGTAGGTGGGTAAGGTAGGAGAGGGTAGGGTAGGTAAGGTAGGAGTGGGTAGGTAAGTAGTGGGTAGGAGAGGGTAGGGGTAGGTAAGTAGTGGGTAGGCGGGTAAGGTAGGAGAGGGTAGGGTAGGTAAGTAGTGGGTAGGCGGGTAAGGTAGGAGAGGGTAGGGTAGGTAAGTAGTGGGTAGGCGGGTAAGGTAGGAGAGGGTAGGTTAGGTAAGTAGTGGGTAGGCGGGTAAGGTAGGAGAGGGTAGGTTAGGTAAGTAGTGGGTAGGCGGGTAAGGTAGGGTAAGGTAGGTAAGTAGTGGGTAGGCAGGTAAGGTAGGAGAGGGGGCTTTGACATTTACTTTCATTGCTTTGGTTCTGTTCAGCCCCTTTTCCCCAAATTTACCGTGTGACGGAATAAATTCCTAGTAAACGGTAAATTCTCTGCCTTTTGTCATCATTACTCGCACCTACAGTCCCATACCTCTTTCACTCCACGGGGAGTTGAGTTGTAGGGTGTTACGTTCCCTCTTCTTAGAGGCGTACGTAACAACCGCATTCTCAGTTATTTCCCCACTTGTCCAGGTGGGAGAGGGCAGTGTGAAGTGCAATTGAGCTTGTCATCTGTGGATCTGTTGGGGCGGTATGCGAATTGGAGTGGGTCTGGGATGATGGCGTTGTGTCATGACCAGCCTTTCAAAGCACTTCATAAATGACGGATGTGAATGCAACAAGGCAATAGTCATTTAGGCAGGTTACCTTGGAGCTATTGGGAACAGGGATAATGGTGGTCAGCTTAAAACATGGGACTACAGACTGGGACTACAGACTGGGACGAGGAGAGATGCTTTGAGAAATGCCCTGGTATTCCATCTGGCCCGGCGTTCTTGTGATTGTTACCTTTTTAAACATTTTGCCCACATCAGCCATGGAGAGCGAGATCACAGTCATCGGGAAAAACAGGAGCTTCCCCACAAGGCAGTGTTATATTCCTCGAAAGCGAGCATAAAAGGCATTTAGCTTGTTTGGGAGTTCTGCAACTCTTGGCTGGGTTTCCCTTCATAATCCGTTATCGTCTGCAAGCCCTGCCACATATGACACGCGTCGGAGACCGTGTAATAGGATTTGTGTGGTAGGACGGTTTCTCCCCGCGTTAAAGTCTCCGCCCATCAGAAATGCTGCAGCATGGTGAGCGGTTTCTTGTTTATGGCCCCATACAGTTTTAGTGACAGAGTGGTGTTGGCTTGGGGTGGGATGTAGACAGCCGTGATAATTAGAACTCTTGGTAGATAAAAGGGTCTGCAGCTTACCATGAGGTATTTTATTTCAGGTGAACAAAAGTTTGCGATTTCCTTCACACTTGAATCAGCACACCAGTTGTTATTTTTCAAGAAACACTCCGCCTCCTTTCGATTTCGCCGCTGAACAATCCTGCCGCTGCATAGAGAATATATAGCGTCATCCAGCCATGTTTCAGTAAGCCGTCATATTGCAGCTCTGATTGGAGACTCTCGAACGAAGCTCATCCATCTTATTCTCGGGTGACTGGACATTTGCCAAATAAAAGAGGGGAGTGCCCTTTTCTTTGCCTCAATTTCACCAGGACACCTCATCTCCCGCATCTACGCCTGCTGGGTTTGGTAGCCCATGGTACAAAGGAATAGGCCCTTGGCACATGTACAGTGGCTGGCAAAAGTATTCACCCCCCTTGGCATTTTTCTTATTTCGTTGCCTTACAACCTGGAATTAAAATAGGGTTTGTATCATTTGATTTACACAACATGCCTACCACTTTGAAGATGCAAAATCTATTTTATTGTGAAACAAACAAGACAAACTGAACTTGAGCGCACATAACAATTCACCTCCCCAAAGTCAATACTTTGTAGAGCCACCTTTTGCAGCAATTACAGCTGCAAGTCTCTTGGGATTTGACTCTATAGAGAGAGAGCGTTTGAATCTGTTCTCCTCTACCTTCCCTGCCTGGGAAAGTACCAGGATGTTGTCTCTGGTTTTAGATCTGAATTTAGAGAACTGAATTTGAAACCTGAATCTGAATGTATCTGAGAAGTTGAATATATTAAACTTTGATAAACTTGTGTAAACTTCCTACACAGACAATACATGCTAAATATACCATATTGAAACTGAATATATACACTGAGTGTACAAGACACCTGCTCTTTTCATGACATAGACTGACCAGTTTGAAAGCTATGATCCCTTATTAATGTCACTTGTTAAATCCAATTCAATCAGTGTAGATGAAAGGGAGGTGACAGGTTACATTTTTAAGCCTTGAGACAATTGAGACATGGATTGTGTATGTGTGCCATTCGGAGGGTGAATGGGCAAGACAAAATATTGAAGTGCCTTTGAACGGGGTATGGATGTAGGTGCCAAGCGCATCAGTTTATGTCAAGAACTGCAACGATGTTGGATTTGTCACACTCAACAGTTTCCTGTGTGTCAAGAAAGGTCCACCACCCAAAGGACATCCAGCCAACTTGACACAACTGTGGGAAGCATTGGAGTCAACATGGGCCAGCAGCCCTGTGGAACGCTTTCAACACCTTGAGTCAATGCCACGATGAAATGAGGCTTTTCTGAGGGAAAAAGGGTGGGGTGCAACTTAATATTAGGAAGGTATCCTTAATGTTTTATACACTCAGTGTAAATATTGAATTTGAATATTAAATTGAAACTGAATGCAATATTCATTTAATTCAGCTTCAAATCATGAAATACAAATTCTTTTTATGAATTCAATGATTAAATTTGTTCATTACAAATAAAAAATATTACATTCAAATGCAATACCCTAATACAAATTCTGAATAATGGAATTCAAATACAATTTATGTTGGCACTGACATCACTCCATACTTTATTTCATTGATCCCTAATATTCTGAACCCGTTCTCTCGATATATTCTTGTGTGTGTTGACAAAATTCTAATTAAAGGTACACCGTTTTTAAAGGAATGGATTAAGATAAATGTACTGAAAATCCTATTAAATTAAAACTCCACAACAAAATCTTGTGGAGTTTTCTGTGGTTAAATGAAAAGTTATTCAGTGTGCGCAAGGGAGCCACACCTGCAAAGTGCGTTACCTGCATAAGGTAAGTGTGAATACTAACTGCTGAGAAGTGCATAGGAAAGTCATGCGTAGGAAAGTCATGCGTAGGAAAGTCATGCATAGGAAAGTCATGCATAGGAAAGTCATGCGTAGGAAAGTCATGCGTAGGAAAGTCATGCGTAGGAAAGTCATGCGTAGGAAAGTCATGCGTAGGAAAGTCATGCGTAGGAAAGGCATACATTTATGAAGTCTGAATTGGCCTCTTCCTGAGCCACCATGAGATGTCTGGAAATGTCAAGGGCATCTCACGGCGAATCAGCTTCTCAAGCCTCTCTCCATATCCACTTCAACCTCTCTGAGAAAATAACGATGTGTATGTGTGTGTAGTGTGTGATTTCTGATGACAGAGATACATTGAACAAGTAGGCCTCTGTCTCTGGCTAGTTGACTTACAGTATCTACAGTGTAGCATACCAAGTATGTAAGAGTGTCAGTTCAAAGCAACAGCAACATGCAACAGAATTGAACCTCTTCAATTCTACCACATACAATTTATAACATCATCATCATGACCATAAGCACCCTCACATGCATGACCATAGCCATCATCATGACCATAACTATCACCATCATCATCATGACCATAACCCTCATCCCACCATAATTGATCTGCAACAGCAGCTAAGATGGGGAGAATTCTGGCCATAATAAAGCGTTGCTCTGCCTCCTTAACAGCACTAACAAGGCAGGTCCTACAGGCCCTAGTTTTTTTGCACCTGGACTACTGTTCAGTCGTGTGGTCAAGTGCCACAAAAAGGGCCTTAGGAAAATTGCAATGGACAGGGCAGCACGGCCCTTGGATGTAAATAGAGAGCTAATATTAATAATATGCATGTCAATCTCCCCTTGCTCAGAGTGGAGGAGAGATCGACTTCATCACTACTTCTATTTATGGGAGGCATTGACATGTTGAATGCACCGAGCTGTCTGTTTGGACTACTGGTGCACAGCTCGGACAACCATGCATACCCCACAAGACATGCCACAAGAGGTCTCTTTCCCAAAGTCCAGAACAGACTATGGGAGGTGCACAGTACTACAGAGACATGACTACATGGAACTCTATTCCACATCAAGTAACTGATACAAGCAGTAACATTAGATTAAAAAAAATAAAAAAAGATCAAATTACACCATATGGAACAGCGGGGACTGTGAAGCAACACAAACACAGGCACAGACACATGCATACACACACACGCAAACATCCGCACTATACACACACGTACACATGGATTTTGTACTGTAGATATGTGGTAGTGGTGGGCACACAGTGTGTTGTGAATTCTGTGAATGTATTGTAATGTTTTTTAACTGTATAAACTGTCTTCATTTTGCCGGACCCCAGGAAGAGTCCATAATAAATATAAATACAAATATCAGAACAGCGTTTACTCACCTCAAACTGGACAAAGATTTTTTTTTTTTGCGAGTCAGATGCGACGGATTTACTGATGATACCGGACCAGGCCCAAATCCCCATCATTCGCATTAAAAACATACGCCGACACAGGGGACGCAGTTCCGGGTGCCTTGTGAGAATTGGTCCACGAGTGGGTAACCTGCCTCCACCATCCGTCCTATTGGCCAACGTGAAATCATTGCAGAATAAACTGTATGAGCTCTGTTCAAGACCATCCTACCAATGGGACATTAAAAACTGTAGTATCTTATGTTTCACCGAGTCGTGGCTGAACGACGACATGAATAACATGCAGCTGAATGGGTTTTCAGTGCATCGGCAAGATAGAACAGCTGCCTCCGGTAAGACAAGGGGTGGCGGTCTATGTCTATTTGTCAATAACAGCTGGTGCGCAAAATCAAATATTAAGGAAGTCTCAAGGTTTTGCTCACCTGAGGTAAAGTATCTCATAAGATGTAGACCACACTATTTACCAAGAGAGTTTATCTATATTTTTTGTAGCTGTCTATTTACCCCCACAAGCTGGCAATAACACCGGACTCAACGAGCTGTATAAGACAATAAGCAAACAAGAAAATGCTAATCCAAAAGCAGCGCTCCTGGTGGCCGGGGACTTTAATGCAGGGAAACTTAAATCTGTTTTAACTCATTTCTATCAGCATGTTACATGTGCAACCAGAGGGGGAAAAACTCTAGACCACATTTACCCCACATGCAGAGACGCGTACAAAGCTCTCCCTCGCCCTCCATTTGGCAAATCTGACCATAATTATATCCGCCTGATTCCTGCTTCCAAGCAAATACTAAAGCAGGAAGTACCAGTGACTCGCTCAATACGGAAGTGGTCAGATGACGCGGATGCTAAGCCACAGGACTGTTTTGCTAGCACAGACTGGAATATGTTCTGGGATTCATCCGATGGCATTGAGGAGTATACCACATCAGTCACCAGCTTCATAAATAAATGCATCAATGATGTCATCCCCACAGTGACCATATACATACCCCAACCAGAAGCCATGGATTACAGGCAGTATTCGTACTGAACTAAAAGGGTAGAGCTGCTGCTTTCAAGGAGCGGGACTCTAACCCGGACGCTTATAAGAAATCCCGATATGCCCTCCGACAAACCATCAAACAGGCAAAGCGTCAATACAGGACTAACATTGAATCCTACTACACCGGCTCCAACGCTCGTCGGATGTGGCAGGGCTTGCAAACTATTACGGACTACAAAGGGAAGCCCAGCCGAGAGCTGCCCAGTAACACGAGCCTACTAGACAGGCTAAGTGATTTGTGCGCTTCAAGGCAAGCAACACTGAAGCATGTATGAGAGCACCAGCTGCCGCAAGGCCAGACATATTACCAGGACTCTAATCATGTGCTGACAGGTTGAATATGTCTTCACTGACATTTTCAACCTGTCCCTGACCGAGTCTGTAATACCTACATATTTCAAGCAGACCACCATAATCCCTGTGCCCAAGAACACTAAGGTAACGTGCCTAAATGACCACCGACCCGTAGCACTCTGTAACCATGAAGTGCTTTGAAAGGTTGGTTATGGCTCACATCCAAGTCGCAGTTGTAAATGAGAATGTGTTCTCAACTGCACTGGTTAAATAAAGGTGTAATAAAAAAAATAAAAAAATAAACATCAACGCCATCATCCCAAAAACCCTATACCCACTCCAATTTGCATACCGCCCCAACATATCCACAGATGACATCATTTCTATTGCACTCCATACTGCCCTTTCCCACCTGGACAAAAGGAACACCTATGTGAGAATGCTGTTCATTGACTACAGCTCAGTGTTCAATACCATAATGCCCTCCAAGCTCATTACTAAGCTAAGGGCCCTGGAACTAAACACCTCCCTCTGCAACTGGATCCTGGACTTCCTGATGGGCCACTTCAAGGTGGTAAGGGTAGGCAACAACACATCTGCCACGCTGATCCTCAACACAGGGGCCCCTCAGGGGTGCGTGCTTAGTCCCCTCCTATACTCCCTTTTCCCCTAAGACTCGTGGGCAAGCACGACTCCAACACCATCATTGATTTTGACGACGACACGACGGTGGTAGGCCTGATCACCGACAATGATGAGACAGCCTATAGGGAGGAGTTCAGAGACATGGTAGTGGTGCCAGGACAACAACCTCTCTCTCAACGTGATCAAGACAAAATAGATGATCGTGGACTACAGGAAAAGGACTGTCGAGCATACCCCCATTCTCATCGATGGGGTTGTAGTGGAGCAGATTGAGAGCTTCAAGTTCCTTGGTGTCCACATCACCAACAAACTATCATGGTGTATTCCCCCTAAGGAGACTGAAAAGACTTGGCATGGGTCTTCAGAAACTCAAAAGGTTCTGCAGCTGCACCATTGAGAGCATCCTGACTGGTTGCATCATCGCCTGGTATAGCAACTGCTCGGCCTCTGACAGCAAGATGCTACAGGGGGTAGTGCGTACAGCCCAGTACATCACTGGGGCCAAGCTTACTGCCATCCAGGACCTCTATACCAGGCGGTGTCAGAGGAAGGCCCTAAAAATTGCCAAAGACTCCCGCCGCCCTAGTCACCCTAGTCATAGACTATTCTCGCAGGTCCAAAGGCTTCTTAAGGTCTTCTACCCCCAAGCAATAAGACTGCTGAACAGCTAATGAAATGGCTACCCAGACTATTTGCATTAACCCCCTTTAAAAAAAGGCTTTGTTAATTATTTTATTTGAGTTTACTAAATTGTTATTTCATGAAAGTTTTCATTTTAAGTATCATTTTTTGTTTACTCTAATAACCTTGTCTCACACGGTGCTACCTCGTCAGGAGAGTGATTCCAAATCCCCTCTGCTACAGTTGCACAGAAACATTTTACTATTCCATAGACATCATATGGCCAAACTAGTACAAGCTCAATCCTCAATAAATTTGTCCAGTCACACACAAACACACACAGACGCACACGCCCTGCAAACACTGAAAGGCTTCTGATCGGAAAGTGACTGGCCATTTGGAGCCGCACTATGGCAGCTGATCCAGACTGGGATTGGATGCGTGGTCATGGTCATGGTCATGGTGTGTGTGTGTGTGTGTGTGTGTGTGTGTGTGTGTGTGTGTGTGTGTGTGTGTGTGTTTGCGTGCGTGCGTGCGTATGAGCGTGCGTGCGTGCGTGCGTGTAGGGGGAGGCTTTTCCCTCTGACAAGCATGGGATCAACGTGAACGGCTGAGGTCATTGTCCACCGTCACCTCCTGAGGCTCCTCATCACATGTCAGCTGCAGACACACACACATCCACAGTCTCTCTTCCTGGTCCCAGTGTGGTGTACGGTGTAACGGAAGAAGGAGGTGAGAGGCTGGTGGCCAGTAAAGATAGACTCTAATAATAGTCTGTCATCGTTACAGGCCAGGCAGAGAAGCTAAGGGTCAGGAGGTCAACTCAGATGGACGGAGGGAGGTTACGCTTGTTCTTTCTCTCTCTCCCTCTGTCACTAGCTGTCTCTTTCATTATGGCCAGGGCTCAGGAAAAAGATGGAGATATAATTGCTGAGGTGGAATGTCATCACATTTCACAATAGCATGTACTGTATAGAGACTGTATTGTAGTGGACTGTATCATATGTCTATTTATTGGTGAGTTTTACAGTCAGGGTTGAACAGTGTCCAATGATTCCCTAGCAAGGGTGAAACAGACTGGACCAAACGAAACAGACTTTATGAATCATTCATGTACGGAAGCAGACTAAACTAGTAACGTTGTATGTCCTATTATGGTTTGGTGGAAAGAGCATGGTGTTAGCAATGCAAAGGTTGTGAGTTGAATTCTGAAGGGATCACATGCACACACAAACTCAAGTTATCCACTTACTGTACTGTAAGTCGCTTTTGATAGACGCGTCAAAGCATCTACAAAGTGGCATTATGGTGGATAGTGATATGGATACTGTAATGTATAATGATATCTGCTTATACCATAGCATATTTATTCACACATAAGTGCATTTAGTCAGATGTTTCATTCTATAAGAACACAGATGTATAAAGACACAGACTGTGGTATTACTACGGTATTATTACAGCATCCAAACACTAATAACCACTTTTAAAAAAGAGAGAGAGAGAGAGAGAGAGAGAATAGAGGTCGTTCTCTCACAACCTCTACTATCCCCACAACGCCCACGCACCTCCCAAAGGGGCACTTGCATAACCAGTCAACACACCAGGGAGGGGAGAGGCGTGGAGGGGGGGGTGAGGAAACAAATTACAGCAGACTCATTAACCTCACCCCTGAGAGAGAGAGAGGGGTAGGACTGGGTGGTAAACCGTAAAAAACGATATACCAATATTCATTTACAGACCGGTTTGGATTTGAACTTTACCTATAACGGTATTTTCATGTTTTATATGTTAAATTGACAAATTAAAGTGTCATTCAGAAAGCTGCATGTTGGCTTTTGACATAAACAAACGAATATGAGAAACAGACAATGAGTGAAAAATACATGGAGGATGAGGACAGTCATAAACCCCTTTTGCATAATGTTATTGAGCAAATTAAGGATGAATGTCAATTGAACTTGTAGAGACATAAGAAGCAAAATTCGGTTTCCATTAAAATGATTATTGCGAGTTAATGTGACATACCAAAGTCATTTGCATTTGTCAGAAGATAAAAAATATATTTTGCGCATATTAATCTTGCCAGATCATTTCCATCAATGCATGTCGATTTAACTCGTTTTACTGTTATCGATTGTAAATAAATCCATCTTGCACATGTGCATAACTGTAGATTTTTTTTATTTCACCTTTATTTAACCAGGTAAGCAAGTTGAGATCATGTTCTCATTTACAATTGCGACCTGGCCAAGATAAAGCAAAGCAGTTCGACACATACAACAACACAGAGTTACACATGGATTAAAACAAACATACAGTCAATAATACAGTATAAACAAGTCTATATATGATGTGAGCAAATGAGGTGAGAAGGGAGGTAAAGGCAAAAAAAAAGGCCATGGTGGCGAAGTAAATACAATATAGCAAGTAAAACACTGGAATGGTAGATTTGCAGTGGAAGAATGTGCAAAGTAGAAATAGAAATAATGGGGTGCAAAGGAGCAAAATAAATAAATACAGTAGGGTAAGAGGTAGTTGTTTGGGCTAAATTATAGATATATATATTATAGATGATATTATAGATATTATAGATAAATCCTATAGCAGTTTAAGTGGTTAAAGATGGACAGAAGATCTCAAAATCTCTGCACAATAAACACTGGGACGAACTACAAAAAAAACAAATGTTATTTTCTGGAAGTGACCTTTGCCCGACGTTAAGACTAGAAACTGATATAAATGGATAATGCAAATAGCTAGGCCTATTCGCGTAATTGACATGCCATTTCAATAGGCCTAGGCTATTGAATTACATCTGGGTTTATGATTGTAATTCAACTTTGCCATAGTTTTCTTTGCAGATGCAGGTAGCCTATAGCGCCGATTAGGCCAACATCTCATTTCAGACAAGAAAGTTGTTGTGTTGCCCAATAGCTTATAGGCTAATATTGGAATATGCTACTGAGGATGTGTCATGACTTCCGCCGAAGTCGGTCCCTCTCTTGTTCGGGCGGTGTTCGGCGGTCGACTTCACCAGCCTTCTTAGCCATCGCCGGTCCACTTTTCATTTTCCATTAGTTTTGTCTTTGTTTTACACACCTGGTTTCAATTCCCCAATTACATGTTCATTATTTAACCCTCCCCATGGTTTTTGTGCGTGTTTGTTTTATGTATTTCGGTCCTATTGTAACGCTCGTCTTCCTCCTCTTCTGAGGAGGAGTAGCAAGGATCGGAGGACCAATGCGCAGCGTGGTACGTGTTCATGATGAATTTATTAAACACAGGAAACGAAACAGTCCTGTCTGGTGACATACACAAAGACAGAAAACAATCACCCACAAAACCCAGGTGGGAAAAGGCTACCTAAGTATGATTCTCAATCAGAGACAACTAACGACACCTGCCTCTGATTGAGAACCATACCAGGCCAAACGCAAAACACAACATAGAAAAACGAACATAGACAACCCACCCCAACTCACGCCCTGACCAACCTAAAACAAAGACATAACAAAAGAACTAAGGTCAGAACGTGACATCTATTGTGTGGGCTTGGTATTACTACATGTATTTTGGTAATTTTGAGTAAAGTTACTTTTATTACTCATCTCTGCTGTCCTGCGCCTGACTCCTCTGCACCAGCTACACCCAGACCTACTACAGATGGGGTCATCATTTCAATCACTGAATCAAATATTAATAATATAGATATGAGCTGAATATGCTTGTCAACAACAGCCTGTGTTTATTTATTTTTTACCTGTAGCCTGACAGTTACCGTCAATTTAATGCATTCTAACAACTGATCGCCAATTGCGATAGAGCTGTGACCATGATCACAATCGCTAACTTCCAATTTAATTAACTAATCATGCGTATTAATAATTGCATAATAACACAAGGCTACAACAGCAATAAACTGAAGTTATGGGCTATTTCTTATATCAGTTTGCAAGTTCTATTTAGGCTACACAAGTGGAATAAATTGATTTGCAATGACTCCAGTGATCTCTTCATTTCAACATTTATTGTATTAAATGGTAGGCTACAGTAGCCTACAATGGCATAGAAATTAATACTTGATGGCCAAGACATTTTCCACATTTAATGTCAGTTGCATTGTGGACTTTTCCCCATAACAGAGGCATCCTGTCATGTTATATCTTGTCCCTGTGCTTTCTCTTCTCTTCGTTTCCCCCTGCTGGTCGTATTAGGTTACTATCTTTCTCTCTCTCTTTCGTTCCGTTCCTGCTCCCAGCTGTTCCCCATTCTCCTAACGACCTCGTTTACTCTCTCACACCTGTCTCCTCTTTTGCCCTCTGATTAAGTCTCTATTTCTGTCTCTGTTTCTGCTTCCGTCCTTGTCGGATTCTTGTTTGCTTTGCCCTTGTCCCGTCCTGTTGTAATCTGCCTCTTTATTAGATGCTACGTGTTGAGCAGGTGTCTTTGTCCTCTACGGCCCGCGCCTACCCTGAGGGACCTGCAGTCTGTTGCCGCTAGCCCTGCAATTCTCCTCTACTACTAGAAGGAGGACTCTCCTGCTAAGATAGAGGATTTATGTTTTCCCTGTTTGGACATTAAAAGACTGTTTCTGTTGAATCGCTGTTGGGTCCTCACTCATCTGCATAACACATCCCTCTGTAAATGAGAACTTGTTCTCAACTAGCTTACCTGGTTAAATAAAAGTTCAATATTTATTTTTTTAAATCCCACTGGGCATAGATGTGAGTTTAATGTCTATTTGTCAACTAACGTGAAATCAACAAATAAATGCACCCTGTCATTGGATTTAGGTTAAAAATCGGGTGAAAAAAAGACAAAATTCCCTGACTTTTTTCAAATCCAATCAGTTTTCCACGTTGATTAAATGATTTGTGACATGACATGGAAACAATGTTGATTCAACCAGTTTTTACCCAGTGGTAGATTTCCACTCTCGCAGAGCTAGAGATCCAACAACTGAGCATGCGTAAAACTTAACTCACGCAACACAGTTCTTCATATGCAAAGTCGACAATAGAATGGAGAGTTAAAACCAACTCTTCTGAGCAAATTTATCTAATGCGCTCAAGTGCAACATTAGGGTTTCCGGTGTGTTTGTTGCCTGGTTTTTCTTGATGGCCATCAGTTCTAGCAAGTTCATCTTTTTTTAATGGAAAATAGGTTACAGTGCTGATGAAGGGACTCAGACAACTTCCGAGGAAAGTGAAGAATATGTTCCTAAGTAATGGGCTACGTCGATAGCGTAGACATGGTTTGGTTTTAAGAAAACTGACACAGAACAGCAACCTTATTTAAGTTGTGCAAGGGGTCTCGCCGCAAAAGTTGGAAACACAGTAAACTCTTCAGCCACCTAAAAACCTGCCACTCCTGCATCCCCGGTGCCAGGCCTAAAACGGCTTCAAGCTTGAACCAAAGTACATTGGCTGCATTTTTTTCTCTCCAGGGAATGCCCTTGGTGGGACATTACAGAATCAATAACTAACGTTACACATCAACAAGGACATGGTCCCCGTTCAGAAGGTGGAAAGAAGGGATTTAAAAGAATGTGCAAAACATGTTAGACATCAAAATACCTTATTACAGCGTTATACTGCCACCAAACCGGGACCTGTACTGAACATCCTCTTATGGTCCTGAGGTTAACTTCATGTTTTAATATTGCTAGAACGTTCTCAGAACGTCAGTGGGAATAACATCTCCGAGCAAGGGTAGCATTCCAGAGAGACATCAGAGACTGTAACGTTTTTTGCTTCACGGAAACATGGCTCACTCGAGAGACTCTATCGGAGTCGGTGCAGCCAGCTGGTTTCTTCACGCATCGCGCCGACAGAAACAACCATCTTTCTGGTAAGAAGAGGGGCGGGGGGTATGCCTTATGATTAACGAGACGTGGTGTGATCATAACAACATACAGGATCTCAAGTACTTCTGTTCACCTGACTTAGAATTCCTCACAATCAAATGTCGACCGCATTATCTACCAAGGGAATTCTCTTCGATTATAATCACAGCCGTATATATTCCCCCCCAAGCAGACACATCGATGGCCCTGAACAAACTTTATTTGACTCTATGTAAACTGGAAACCACATATCCTGAGGCTGCATTCATTGTAGCTGGGGATTTTAACAAGGCTAATCTGAAAACAAGACTCCCTAAATTGTATCAGCATATCGATTGCGCAACCAGGGCTGGTAAAACCCTGGATCATTGTTATTCTAACTTCCGCGACGCATTTAAGGTCCACCCCCGGCCTCCTTTCAGAAAAGCTGACCACGACTCCATTTTGTTGCTCCCAGCCTACAGACAGAAACTAAAACAAGAAGCTCCCGCGCTCAGGTCTGTTCAACGCTGGTCCGACCAATCTGATTCCACGCTTCAAGACTGCTTCGATCACGTGGATCGGGATATGTTCCGCATTGCGTCCAACAACAACATTGACGAATACGTTGATTCAGTGAGCGAGTTCATTAGAAAGTGCATTGACGATGTCGTACCCATAGCAACGATTAAAACACTCCCAAACCAGAAACCGTGGATTGATGGCAGCATTCGCGTGAAACTGAAAGCGCAAACCACTGCTTTTAACCAGGGCAAGGTGACCGGAAACATGACCGGAGCCCTCTCATGTACTCCCTGTTCACCCACGACTGCGTGGCCATGCACCCACGACTGCGTGGCCATTTGCAGACAACACTACAGTGGTAGGCTTGATTACCAACAACGATGAGAGGGCCCACAGGGAGGAGGTGAGGGCCCTCGGAGTGTGGTGTCAGGAAAATAACCTCACACTCAACATCAACAAAACAAAGGCGATGATTGTGGACTTCAGGAAACAGCAGAGGGAGCACCCCCCTATCCACATCGATGGGACAGTAGTGGAGAGGGTAGTAAGTTTTAAGTTCCTCGGCGTACACATCACGGACAAACTGAATTGGTCCACCCACACAGAGAGAGTCGTGAAGAAGGCGCAGCAGCGCCTCTTCAACCTCAGGAGGCTGAAGAAATTTGCCTTGTCACCAAAAGCACTCACAAACTTTTACAGATGCACAATCGAGAGCATCCTGTCGGGCGGTATCACCGCCTGGTACGGCAACTGCTCCGCCCACAACCGTAAGGCTCTCTAGAGGGTAGTGAGGTCTGCACAACGCATCACAGAGGGCAAACTACCTGCCCTCCAGGACACCTACACCACCCGATGTCACAGGAAGGCCATAAAGATCATCAAAGACAACAACCCGAGCCACTGCCTGTTCACCCAGCTATCATCCAGAAGGCGAGGTCAGTACAGGTGCATCAAAGCAGGGGCCGAGAGACTGAAAAACAGCTTCTATTTCAAGGCCATCAGACTGACAGCCACCACTAACATTGAATGGCTGCTGCCAACACACTGACTCAACTCCAGCCACTTTAATAATGGAAATTGATGGAAATTGATGGAAAAATATATCACTAGCCACTTTAAAAAATGCTATTAATATAATGTTTACATACCCTACATTACTCATCTCATATGTATATGTATATACTGTACTCTATCATCTACTGCATCTTTATGTAATACGTGTATCACTAGCCACTTTAAACTATGCCACTTTGTTTACATACCCTACATTACCCATCTCATATGTATATACTGTACTCAATACCATCTACTGTGTCTTGCTTATGCCGTTCTGTACCATCACTCATTCATATATCTTTATGTACATATTCTTTATCCCTTTACACTTGTGTGTATAAGGTAGTAGTTTTTGGAATTGTTAGGTTAGATTACTTGTTGGTTATTACTGCATTGTCGGAACTAGAAGCACAAGCATTTTGCTACACTCGCATTAACATCTGCTAACCATGTGTATGTGACAAATACATTTGATTTGATTTTGAAACCCTTCGTGGGGCCTTATGGGAATGTTTGATGTCCCTAGGCCTTCCCCTGTTTACTGGGGTGGAACAAATAGAGTACATTTACAACACTACATCTCAATTTCAAAATAGTCTCTGTATTTGCCTTTCTCTGTAAGGAACATTTAATAGATCATTCATATAGGCCTGTTTTCATAAAGTGTCTAAGAGCAGAAGTGCTGATCTAGGATCTTTCCCCCCCGTTCATATTATCTTATTCATGATGACGTAAAAGGCTAAACTGATCCTAGATCAGCGCTCCTACTCTGGTCCGTGAAGCATGCCTAATATCTGGATGATGCTCGGCAGAGGACAGAGGAGGGTTGGCTTGACTAGGATTGGGGGATGGAAGTGGGTAGGCTGGGGTTGGGGGAAGGGTGAGGGGGTGTTAAAGGGCAACACCACCACTTTTAACATATGGTTGTTATTATGAAGTATTTAGTGATGTCCTACATAGTTTTAATGTAATTTTATGATTTTATGTCTATTGACTGTTTAGTGATGAGCATAACAAGAAATTGCTTCTCTATGACATTTTCAAGTAGAATCCCTGAGATGACTAATAAAATAAATTATGGACAGTCATGTCCATCTATATAATCCCTCTGTAGTTTTCTAATCATATTGGAACTCCCTGCTATATGTTGCTCTGGTTTATTTTGTATAATAACATTGTAAAAATGTTAAATAGACACTCAAACCTATATAATGATATGTATAGTCAGCTTACTCCAATATCTTTCTGTTGGCGGTGGGTAACTGGTGCAGTGAATCAGGCGCAGGAGAGTGGAGATGAGTGTACAACGTATTTAATTCCATGACAGCACCAGTATACAGACAGTAGTCAAGGTGCGGAGAAATACCGGTCACTCGAAAATAAGGGCGTAAAAACATAACCCAGCAAACAAAACGTCGACCACCGAACACCGCCCGAACAAGGAGAGGGACCGAATTCGGCGGAAGTTGTGACACAAACTCCCATGATTCCATTCGGCAAAACCCCTCCCACCATCACTGATGAAGTTGCAGTGCCTACAGTGTTGTTATATTGTTGCTTGGAATGTCGTTAAGGCTGTATTTGGCTGTTACGTTTGAAAACATATTGTTTAAGATGCAGCAGGGTTAGCTAGTTAGCGTTGCTAATGTTATTTCCAAAGATACAAGCTTCAATTAGAAGAGACTAGGATTCTGTAGTGATTTTCCTGTAAATACCATTACATGTTGTGTTCTAACAGGCCTACATGTTATTTGGACTGTTGTTTAAGACAGTCGCTAAGATTAAACTAGGCTGTTATTGTTGCAAACGCTATATTTTGGGATATAGCAGTTGGGCTAACTAGCGTGCTAGCTAACCATTAGATGCAGTAACTTATGGTTATCATTCGTTAGCATCTAAATTTGAATTGTGTTTTTATGTAATGCAGTTGATTGGTGACAATGACATTAACATATCTTCAGCATGATATTCATGCAAGCATTACAATATGATTATAACCCCAAAGGTCATGTGAATTGCACTCATAACTTACGAAAATAAACTTATCTGGGCTTGCTAGCCAGCTTAGCTAACTGCAGACTGGGTGAAGCATTGTATCCTGGGAGGTGAAATGCACCCTGGTAAGTGTAGTGTACTGTAGACGAGGGCAATAACGAAGCTTCAAAAATGACAAAAACGAGTAATCGTGCAATATGACTAACAAAAACAATTAAACATCAAAATGTGTATCAAATCATACAGTAGTGCATATATAATAACAGCATGGTAACTGGTTATAAAGTAGTGGAATTGTCCTTTAATGAAAAGTCAACCCATCCCAGTAAAGTCCTTGTGTTTTGACTGATCTCCAACCTCCTTCTCTCCCTCTCCCTCTCCTTCTGTCCCCGCCCTCACCTACTGTGCTTAGGGATTGAAGTGATTCATCATAAAACAGAGAGCCCTGCTATCAGTCCAGTCTAACACACACACACACACGCACGCACACACACACACACACACTCACACACTTACACACACACACTTACACACACACACACACACACACGCATACACATACATACACACTAGATCAGGCTGAAGGACAGGTAGAGCAGAAGCAGGGACACGACAAGAAGGTAATGTCCCACTGGGGGTGAACAGGGCCTGGCTGGGAATCAGGTTAAAAGGCTTTACACCATGAACAGGGGTGATTATGAGAAAGATGGGTAGTTTTCAGTTGGGCACACCAAAGAAAAACATTTTGCAATTGAAAACAAAAATCTGTGTTCTTATTGGATAAGGTCGGGTAGCACCTCTTAATTTCGACAAACTGAACTAGTGTACCACTACTGGGTGAACAAGGCCTGTCTGGGATTCAGGTTCAAAGGCTGTACATTAGGCTGGCAGCCGGGTGATTTTATTTGGTCCCCCAAGTTTTCTGAGCAATTTTTAAAAAATGAATTGTTCCCCCCCCCCCCCCCCCCCCCCCCGCCTCGCCACATGAATCCCCCATTCGAGGTGAAGTCCCAAATCAAATCAAATTGATTTATATAGCCCTTTGTACATCAGCTGATATCTCAAAGTGCTGTACAGAAACCCAGCCTAAAACCCCAAACAGCAAGCAATGCAGGTGTAGAAGCACAGTGGCTAGGACAAACTCCCTATTTGATTTGATTTGATTTTGACAAACTCCCTAGAAAGGCCAAAACTCCCTAGAAAGGCCCCATCGTCTCTCCCTGGCCTCCTCCAACATCTCTCCATCCCCTCCACTCTCCTAACACCACCCATTAACCCGCCTCCCAGAGCTCCACACATGCATGCACATACACAGGCACAAATACATGCAAGCACAAATACACACAAACCAAGGTTCCATTTGCTAGTAATAACCGGCTTTTGCGAAATACTACGTTTTTGCCTATTCATTGATAGAAATACAAGTTGATGTAATACATTTGGCTGGTCATGCTTATCGATCTATTGGTTAATTTGCATTAATTTGCATTCGCCATTCAAATGCATAGGCAACATACCACTTTGTAAACTTTAACTACATATTATGAGGCATGTTTTACCTCGCTTCAAAGTAGCCTAGGCAAAATCCGACCATATCCGTGGTGGCAATTATTTTATAAAGGCTTCCATTTGCCATTGAAACCAGTAGCCCATTTCGCTCATGTTCTATTGGTTTTCAACTTTCTTTTTGTCTGGTAGCCTGTCACCGTTGCCTCTCCTTGTTCGGGCGGTACTCAGCGGTAGACGTCACCGGCCTTCTAGCCATCATTGATATCCATTTTTAATTTTCCATTGGTTTTGTCTTGTCTTCCAACACATCTATTTTCAATCCCATTCATTACCTGTTGTGTATTTAACCCTCTGTTTCCCCTCATGTCTTTGTCAGAGATTGTTTTATGTCAAGTGTTGTTTTATGTTGTATAGGTGCGCGACGGGTCCTCGTACCCATGTTCGTTTACGTATGTACGTATTTAGTGTTTGGAGCATGTTAAGTGGACTTATATTAAAAGACTCCATTTACACTCCGTTTGACTCTCCTGCGCCTGACATCCCTGCCACCTATAAACACGACTCTGACAGTAGCCAAATGCACATTAGCGCATAGCCTACTGTCTTGTGCGCATTGCTGCACTAATAATGTTAAGACATAAGTTTATCGACATTTTAAGCTAATCTTTTTTTTTTTATGTAGCCAAGGCCTACTGGTTGTATGAATTTGGGATCTTTCATATCTACAACTGTCCCAGAGTCTGTGCACCAGCAGAGAGCATCCATCATATCCCCGGTGAGTGCACACTGTGCATATTCACTAGCTATCATTATTGGGTCAGTGACACTTAAACGTTTTGTTTTTGGACAATCATTTTCTCCTTCAGTTGAAATGGATGTCATATCCTGTTTGTGTCTCCCCTTATCGCAGGCTTATTATATGGACAACTTCGTTTTATTTGATCTGTTTGTCAGTGTCAGCAGAGTAGGCTACGCTGCAAAGAAAGAATAAACGAATCTGATATAGCCTATAGCCCAGGCCTCTATGCGCTCAGCCATGCATTGAACAGTCTTTTTTGCGAACAGCGATTTAGTTATATTGTAATGAAACAGGCAGGGAGCAGGTCATGAACCCTCGACCTTCTAGCCCGAGGTCCGACGCGCTATCGACTGTGCCGCAAAGGTATGCTCGTGCGACAGGGTCGATTTCCGCGCTTATAAACCCAGGGTCGTTACAATATTATTGGCCTAAATTATGTCTATCCAACCTACTCACCACATTACGATTAGTAGGCTATCTTACATAAAACTGCAAATGCGATGCATGAAATGTTTTATTTTCAAGGTGCATTTGTATGGTGAGAAGTTGCTTCCTCAAACTTGAAACTCACGCACCGCATATGCATAGGCTAGTGATTTTGCTGTTCGTTTCTCATCTTGTTGGCTGAGGGAAAGTAAATGTGGACAGTTGTTCTAACATCTTCAAAGTGCTCAGCAAGGAGAAACATCATTGCATCCTCGACTTGCATGTTCTGTTAAGATTAATTAGTATAATCTAAATGTGATGTCTGTTTTAAGAGTACCGTGGGTGGACGCCCTAATCAGGTTACGCAATCAATGCATATTGATCTGTTACATTTCTAAAGTGGCATGTAAAATTGAAATGCTGCCGGTCAAATGTCCAGCGACAACTTGTCATAACAAAAACCCGATGCAAACACATCTTGGCCAACAAATGACCTCCATTTTCCCGGGGTACATTAGAAATCCTCAAAGACACAAGGCCGAACACCCCCATCCCTTTCGAAAAACACAGGAAGGGGCTCCATTGAGTAGACTAATGGAGGGAAGGTGGCATATTACCAGTGCATTTATACCTGTGTTTTCTGTTTGTCTGTGGCAAGCTCGTCTTGTCTCGTCAAGCCTACCAGGCGTTTTTCCCGTACTCCTGTTTCGCTCTAGTTTTCCCAGTTTTGACCATTCTGCCTGCCCTGATCATGCCTACTGTTCTGTACCTTGTGATATTGCCCTGGATTACTGACCTCTGCCGGCCCTTAACCCTGAGCCTGCCTGCCGTTCTGTACCTTTCGGATTCTGCATCTGGGTCTTATCCTGAGGTCTGATACATAGACACCTATAGAAACCCAAGTAGACCCTTAAATATTATGGAAACATATTTAGGGCTTGATTCAATCTGTATCGCCAAAGTTAAACTCTTTAGTACGCTTGAAATGTAAAGGTAATTTACGATTGAGCCAACATACTGTACGCAGATGTTACCCTGAATACCATCTCTGTGAATGTGGAAACATTGTTTTAAAATTTCAATCGCGCTATAAGTGCTGAATTTCGGCGATAGGAATTGAATCTGGCCCTTACACACACACAGTGTGGTTAAGGTTAGGGTTAAGGTTAGGATTAGGTTTCAAATCTGATTTTATTACTCTGTGGCTGTGCCAGCTAGTGACCACTCTGCAGAGCTGCCACCAGGGCAGGATACATGACACATTCCAACCTGCAGTATAATATGTAATAAATAACCTTAATATTCTAGAAGAATGTGTAAAATGATAGACATTTTATATATGTAAACTTAACATGAACAGGAATTACATGTACTTTTCATCCATGGTCAATCTGACTTGCCTAGTTAAATAAAGGTTAAATAAAAATATTTGTATATATATATATATATATAATAAACCACACCTCCTAAAAATAACCTGAGGATTATGTTCAAAAAGACCCTGTTTCTAGGTTAAATGAACACATGTTGGGTTATTCATGCAACCCACTGGGCACAGACATCAATTCAACGTCTATTTCACATTGGTTCACCAAACAACGTTGATTAAACCAGTGTTTGCACATTGGGAACCCAACTGGTTAGGTCAAAACAACCCAGCATGTGTTCTGTCCAATATTTAGCCAGTGCTGGGTTACCAAATAACCCAGATTGGGTTGTTTTTAACCTAGAATGTTTTTGTGTAAACACACACAAACACGCACACACATACTGGTTGTGGAGGAGACTTGAGTCAGATTGCCATGCACAATATCATCAGGGATGACATGTCACTATGTCAAAAAGGGGAGAGGCACCAGGCAGCAGCGCAATGTGTGGGAGGTGGTCTTACCCTCATCCTTCTTCCTCACAAAGTCATCCTCTTGTTTACATTTACATTTACGTCATTTAGCAGACGCTCTTATCCAGAGCGACTTACAAATTCTTGTTCAATAAACCACGTTCAATGTTGGTGTTTTGGAGAAAAAAATCTCATAATGGATCCAAAATTGCCCATTTCACACTATCGGGCCATCTCGATCAGTATTATACTTTGCGGTATTGATTCCGATATGTTCTGTTCCCATTGTCGTTTTGATATGATTGGTCTACCTAGGGCTGTTGCGGTGACCATATTACCGTTACCCATGCAGTCATGAGTCATACAATTCCATGTGACTATATTAGAGTCTATGCATAGCTTTACAGAATGAGCCCAAGCCCGAAAAAAATTACCTGAATTAAAATGATTGTGCCGTTATACAATACATAGCTACAGCATATTAGGCATGAAAGAAAAACAGAAACCAAGATGTCTTTGGAAAGTAATTGGTCTAGCCTCTGCTCCACAATTAAACCAATTCTAGTAATCACCTTTGAGTGTGGACTGTATTATTATGGATACTGGATGGACTGGTTACCTCTTGCTGCACGAGCCTGGGAGAGAACGTATAGCCACAGGGAAAGCTGTTGCATGATACATTGATTGCATGGCAGCTTACAGTTCGCCTACAATGAGTGAATTTGTATTTGATTTTTAATAGCCTAGTAATTGGGATTTTTTTTGTATTTTCATAATTAATTGGGGGACACCCTTGAGCTATACAGAATATCTCACCACCATGCGTTTCCATCTCCTCCTCGCTCTCCTTTACTTATTTATTGAGCGCGCAGACGGGCTGTCAAGAGTTTCGTGAAATATGTTTAATTGCGAAAACATGTTACTATCCATGTTCCCAAACGGATTTCACTTGGATTCGCAAATTAAACACTGGGTAGCTGTAGGAACAAGGTTGGCGAGCCCATGGCATACCGAGTGTGGGTGGAATATCACCTGTCCGGGAGCGAGAGCATGCTCCTCAAATAGTGGTTGATGCGTGGAGTGAAATAAATTGTTCTTATATTTATTTCCCAGCTACTCATATTAAGCACAGCTCCGATATGAAACTGAAGTTTACATGCATTGCTTGCTGTTTGGGGTTTTAGGCTGGGTTTCTGTACAGCACTTTGTGACATCAGCTGATGTAAGAAGGGCTTTATAAATACATTTGATTGAAGTAGCCTACGGCGGGAAAGCGCGCGGACTCTGTTCTTTATTGGAGCACAAACAGATTAAACGTATTTTTGCCCCTGCCCCTGTTCCTGCCTATTTGATAATGGGCCATTATAAATCGAAACTAATTTTTACACATTAGTAATGACCAGATTTAATTGAGAATAGTCTGATGGGTGGAAATATGATCACTTGATGAGAGAAGTGCTGTGCAGCCCGAGGCAAGGAACAGCAAGCTTTTTTTTTTGCTACTTTCTCAAATCATCAATAACCTATAGTCGCACCATACAGCCCATATATGTTTTGATTTCTAATACATTGTAAGGTTTGTAATCATACACAACTAAAGTTACCAAATAACTCAAAATCTAGCATATAGGATCTGTTTCAAATGATCACTTTTAAGTTCAACATAGCCACTTCATATGCGCACTCACTCTGTAATGGGGAAAATATCCTTTCTATTTTATTCAGCTAAGTTCAATTATATTCTTCTTACTATAAAATCATATAAAATAAAATAATGGAACGGGACTTACTGTGCATTTGGAAAGAATTCAAGCTCTGTCAGGTTGGATGGGGGGAGCATCACTGCACAGCTATTTTCAGGTCTCTCCAGAGAAGTTCGATCTGGTTCAAGTCCGGGTTCTGGCTGGACCACTCACAGACATTAAGAAACTTGACCCGAAGTCACCCCTGCATTGTTTTGGCTGTGTGTTCAGGGTCGTTGTCCTTTTGGAAGGTGAAACCTCACCCCAGTCTGAGGTTCTGAGTGCTCTGGAGCAGGTTTTCATCAAGGATCTCTCTCTTCTCTGTTCATTTTTCCCTCGATCCTGAGTAGTCTCCCAGTCCCTTACATTCATTTATAAGACTTTTTAAAATGTAGATGTTCCAAAGGTGTACATCAGTGGCGTGTATGCCTGGAGGTCTGGAGATGCCAAACATGTTTATGTTAATTAACGGTCAATTAGTGTCTTTTGTATGACAATAACCGGCTGACAAAATTTCATGAACGATAAGCAAATGATAATACTAGCATTTTTTTTAACCTTTATATAACTAGGCAAGTCAGTTAAGAACAAATTCTTATTTTCAATGACAGCCTAGGAAAAGTGGGTTAACTGCCTGTTCAGGGGCAGAATGACAGATTTGTACCTTGTCAGCACGGGGGCTTGAACTTGCAACCTTCCGGTTACTAGTCCAACACTCTAACCACTAGGCTACCCTGCCGCCCCGGCAGCATCCATTCTCATCGTCACAGCAATGAGGCTTGTCAGCTTTGTAGACAGTCACAAACAGGATTCGTTGAATGGGGTCATCTTCGCCACAAATAAGTCCCTCTCTCAGTGTTTCTTTGGAAACATATGCCATTGAACCAACGCTAAGGTCATAGGAGGGAGTTATAAGATTCAAAGAAAGGGGGGATAAAAGAAAGAGTGAGAGAAATGGGGGGAAGAGAGAGCGAGAGAGAGAGAGAGAGAGAGAGAGAGAGAGAGAGAGAGAGAGAGAGAGAGAGAGAGAGAGAGAGAGAGAGAAGAGACAGCTCAGCAGGTCTGGTCTCGTTCACAATGTCAGAGTCTCTCCTGCCCCTTAGCTATTGGAGCCACATTGATTTGCTCATGTAATCCTGCTCTGATTTGGCTCGGCCAATCAATGGTTGCCCACTGACTTCCTGCGTGCCAGGCAGCCATTAGCCTGCGAGGAAAGGGAATCGGAATTCTCTTATCTTTCGGGTTGGAGTTTTTCACACTTAACTTCAGGAGAAAAATGGTTTGGCTCCACCTCAAGCCATATGTCAGTGGGCAAAAACGGCATGGGACCTCATAATAATGTTATTTTCTGGTTGTAAACTCGTCTTCTGGTTATAGAAACATGAGATTACAACCAGATCACAATCAGTTAAAAACTGATAAAATGCCATTAGAATAATGTTCTTGCATTGCATCTAGTTTTGAAACCATCTTACTGGAAAAGTCTGAACCTGTTTCTGTTCCAGGTGACAATGCCATGGATATCAGAGGTATACATGTCAAAAACACACTAACAATGGCTGGTCAATCATTCTTACTGATGATGATTAAATGGAGCAGTAACACCTTCAGGAGATTAAATTAAGTATATACAGTTTACAAAACATATAGCATACTCATAGTGTATAAAGGCATTTCAAGAGCTTCCATGACTTGGTATTGTTATAATGCGTCCCAAATGGCACCCTGTTCCCTACATAGTGCACTACTTTTGACCAGAGCCCCTTGTGGCCTGGTCAATAGCAGTACACTATGTAGGGAATAGTGTCGTTTGGCACGTAACCTTACGGTACTCCCCTGCAGGGCAATGTGAGAATGAACGCTGGTTGGTTGGAAAGTAATGATGTTGAACCACAGAGAGAGAGCCATAGTCCAGTCAACGCACTACTGCTACTCTCCAGCTAGCCAGCATGTTCTGAAGGTCACAGCACCCCTCTCCGTGTCTCCAGGCATCACTCACATACACGCAAAAAACATACACACAAAAAAAACATACACACACAAGCACACAAGCGTGAAGACACATGCACAAGTGCATACACACAGACACAGCCATACGTCTCAAACACAACTCTTCATTCTCTGCTTAATTTAGCCATCGATTTTTGAATATTGCACCGAAATCCTCGTGGGCAAGAGGGATCATGAAAAGCCAAATCATCCTGGGTACCCGCCTCGGGTCAAACACAGCTGAGAGAAACACTGCTCCCCAGAGAACCAGAGAGCAACAAACCACTAACACACCAAATATGAAACATGGGTATTGGGGGGAAAGCAATAGAAATTATGAGATTGTCTTTTGCTACTGTGCAGCAGCATGCACTAAGGAACATACTGTATAGCTTATAGTAGATGAACACCAATTATGAGACATGGATCGGATGTTGCTGCTACACACACAGCAATAGCGAATGTATGGAACATAGCCTTTAGGTAGGAGGTAAACATCAAATTCTGGTATGAGACATGGGGGATTGACGGAAGAGAGAAATGGACTCTGCAGTGTACAGCAATAGAGAATGGATGGAACAGAATAGATGAACGTCCAATATACACCATGGGTATTGGGGATAGCATGGAACACACACAGCCATAACACTTGGAGTATAGCCCTGCCGGAGATAGCAGATCAACATCCAATATACACCATGGGTATTGGGGATAGCATGGAACACACACAGCCATAACACTTGGAGTATAGCCCTGCCGGAGATAGCAGATCAACATCCAATATACACCATGGGTATTGGGGATAGCATGGAACACACACAGCCATAACACTTGGAGTATAGCCCTGCCGGAGATAGCAGATCAACATCCAATATACACCATGGGTATTGGGGATAGCATGGAACACACACAGCCATAACACTTGGAGTATAGCCCTGCCGGAGATAGCAGATCAACATCCAATATACACCATGGGTATTGGGGATAGCATGGAACACACACAGCCATAACACTTGGAGTATAGCCCTGCCGGAGATAGCAGATCAACATCCAATATACACCATGGGTATTGGGGATAGCATGGAACACACACAGCCATAACACTTGGAGTATAGCCCTGCTGGAGATAGCAGATCAACATCCAATATGAAACATGGGCATTGGGGATATAATTAAATCAACTAGGCACAATTATACAATGGTGAATGGTAGATTAGGGAATTGAGCATATTGGATGGAAATGAATTACAAATCTGCGTCCCAAAAGTAGTGCACTATTTGAATAAGGTTCCATTTGGGATGCAGTCAAAGACTGGAGCACAGAATGTAAACCATGGGGGGCTGGTAAGAATGCAGTGAATTGAAATGCCCCACTCGATGTGATATGCCATAGTATGCAATTCCATGCAACAACCCTCAACTTGATGCAAGTACAGTACGTGACACGATTCAATGTGACACCAACACTGGCTGTGATACATCCATTTTCAATTTAAGACCAAATGGAATGGATTAATTGTTTACCAACAGTCAACCAATGCTCAATGTGACATCACTCTACTGTGTGAAGCTAAATGTTAAGGCTATACAATACTATACTATAGCTATATACAAACCCCCAACAGGAGAGGAGAGACAGACTGAGCATGTGCAGACATTGACCTTAAAGGTGTAATATGCAGGAAGTGCTCCGCCATTTCCTGGTTGCTAAAATTCTATTAGTTTGCCTAATTTCAGTTTGTGACAATACAAGCACTCAGAGTATAGAGAACATTTGTACCATATAAACCACTATGAAATGTATTTTCACCTATTTGAAGCTGGTGTTCAAAACTGAAAGTAAAAGATGCAAAAACTAAACTAAGAACGGGAGGCATAGAAATAGCGCACATAGAAAAAATCTACCGCTTCTTATATTTGCTTTCAATGAGAACAGACATATAACTCACATTTGTATGGGAATTTGGTCGGGTTGCCCAAGAAGTTACATATTGTAGCTTTAACTAAGGGAGACAACCCTGTTGAGGGTGATGGGAAGGAATAAAAGCCTGACTGTGGAGAGAAGGGTGTGTGTGTGTGTGTGTGTGTGTGTGTGTGTGTGTGTGTGTGTGTGTGTGTGCGTGTGCGTGTGTGTGTGTGCTCGCTAAAGCAGAGTAGATGAAGTCATGTCCAGTGCCAGACTGCCACAGTAACCCGGGGCAAGACAGGATAACCCTCTGTCATCAATAATACTGCTAGCTTTTTTTTTTACTCCAAAAACAAATAGGACACATGGAAAGTGATTTCCTTATGCATTAATCATTCAAACATGTATTTTTTATCGTGACACGGCATCTGTGAGATTTGAACCTGTAATCTTCTGTTCTCTATCCATGGAACGAGGGGTCAGCAGCAATAGTCCCTTTAAACTGCGCTCGTGCGCGGACGCGCAACAACACCAGGACGCGCTGAAGAAATGCCATGCCGCTCAGAGACTCAAGAGATTGAATTTCACCGACGTCCACTTTTTACCTGACTAGCTTTTCAAAGACAGCTTGAAATGTAAAAACGTTGCTCTATATATAATAGGACGAACGTCCTATTAGTTTGCATTATATGGAGCAATGTTTTTTCTGTGATGGACTCAACATCATATCAGCCCATTTTCAATGCAACAAACCAAAGCAAATCTAACTTTGCAACATTGAGTCTATGATTTTGTTCGAGGCAGAGGCAGAGCCAGAGCGGAGGTGAATAGAATTATATTGGCGCGGTTAGCCCACGTGCGGTCTTTCAATCACCCGCGAGTGAATGCGCTTTTCAGATTAGCTCAGATCAGTGCACATTTGTTCATATTCTTTGCTAGTTAGCGAGTTATTAGCTAATTTACAGATAAGTATGGGTCAGCAATGGGTCAGCAATGGGGAGTTACTGCTTCCAACGAGGGCACAAAATATGTAGGCTACATTTCAATCTGTGTTTGAAAAGCTAGTCAGGTAAAAAAACGTATGTCTTAATTAAAGGGGCAGTGATGTATTTTGAGACAGGTTGGAATATGCAAATAAGCCTATTGGCAGAGGGGTAGCCTACATTGTCTAATTCTCTGTATGATAATAATAACACATTTTATTTTGTATTATTATACAACACAAGACAATGCAATGTACAGTCACCTATTTGGCCCACAGTCTGGCCCCAAGTAAAAAAAATCATGAATTAATGGCATGCCCTTCATAATGTAAAAACGTTTTTAAGTCTCATGCAATAGGCCTGCATTGAACACCACATAGAGGCTACTGTAGGCAACATTTAAAAATCAAAACCTATTTCAATGTGAACATTTTCTGGGATTTGCTCCATTGGTTTTGTTGGTAGGCCTACATTTTGCTCAAATTGCCACAAAAGTCTATTAGCTTCTCTCAAACTGTAAGGGTACAGTCTCAGTGTTCACCGCAAATGCATGCCAAAAGTTGCACAGAATTCTCAAACTTACAAGTTTATGCTCACAAGACATAAAATTTGCTTAGTGCCCCCTCCCAAAAAAAAGTATAGGAAACATTGGTGAGCAGTGTTTTATTACGCATACAAAGGTGTTCCTTTTAGTCGGTTCAAACAAACCTAATTTCAAACTAAACAAGCACTCATTAAGATCTGGTGTGGCCAATTAGTGGTGTGGCCAATCAGGTGTGGCCAACACACCTGAACTCACTTAACAAGATAGAGGAGAAAGAGCCTTTTTTTGACACTGAAGCTGGAATGTATGTTTTTAAGATTACTAAAGATTTCTTGTGGTTTTTATGTGAGGTTTTTATGGAAAGTTTTCTTAACGTTCCCCAAAAAATGTAATAACATCTTTAAATAGAACCATGAGGAAACTTGTAGGAAACATGAAGTACTAAAATGAACACAGAATAACATAATTTTTTACGTTCTCTTAACTATTTGAGAACATTCCCAACGTCAAACCAGTTGGAGAACGTTCCTAAAACATTACCAAAAATTTAATTAAATGTAACCATGTTTGAAATGTTTGGAAGCGTTCTGTTTAAGTAAAGAAATACCAAGAAAATAACTTGTTTTTGTCAAGTTCCATAAAATGTGCTGAGAATATTCCAAAGCCAAGCAACTATCCTACACCATTCCCAGAAAGTTGTGGAATGCTTGTATGCAAAATAACCATAGGACAAGCACACTCTAACCTAGCTCTAAAAAACGTATGGTTCTCAGACTGTTATGTGCTAGCTAGGATATGTGGGGGTTTGTATGGGTTTATACATGCTTGAATGTATTCAAGGAGGATGCTCCAATAGGAGAGACTGCCTTCATGGAAAGGTATCACAGTCTGCCCCCCTGCAATATTCAAGTTATTTTTCATCAATACATCCTTTTTATACAGTGCATTTGGAAAGTATTCAGACCCCTTGACTTTTTCCACATTTTGTTACATTACAGCCTTATTCTAAAATGTATTCAATTGTTTGTTTTTTTTCTCATCAATCTACACACAATACCCCATAACGACAAAGCAAAAACAGATTTTTAGAAATGTTTACAAATGCATAAAAACTTTCTAACTGAAATATCACATTTACATAAGTATTCAGATCCTTTACTCAGTACTTTGTTGAAGCATCTTTGGCAGCGATTACAGCCTCCAGTCTTCTTGGGTATGATGCTACAAGCTTGGCACATCTGTATTTGGGCAGTTTCTCCCATTCTTCTCTGCAGATCCTCTCAAGGTCTGTCAGGTTGGAGGGGGAGCGTCGCTGCACAGCTATTTTCAGGTATCTCCAGAGATGTTAGATCGGGTTCAAGTCCAGGCTCTGGCTGGGCCACTCAAGGACATTCAGAGACTTGTCCCGAAGCCACTCTTGGGTTGTCTTGGCTGTGTGCTCAGGGTCGTTGTCCTGTTGGAAGGTAAAACCTTTGCCCCGGTCTGAGGTCTCTGGAGCAGGTTTTCATCACTGTACTTTGCTATGTTCATCTTTCCCTCAATCCTGACCAGTCTCCCAGTTCCTGCCACTGAAAAACATCCCCACAGCATGATGCTGCCACCCCCATGCTTCACCGTAGGGATGGTGCCAGATTTCCTCCAGACATGACGCTTGATATTCAGTCCAAATAGTTCAATCTTGTTTAACCAGATAATCTTGTTTTTCTTGTTCTGAGAGTCCTTTAGGTGCCTTTTGGCAAACTCCAAGTGGCTGTCATGTGCCTTTTACTGAGGAGTGGCTTCATTCTGGCCACTTTACCAAAAACGTCTGATTGGTGGAGAGCTGCAGAGATGGTTTTCCTTCTGGAAGGTTATTTCATCTCCACAGAGGAACTCTAGAGCTCTGTCAGAGTGACCATGGAGTTCTCGTCACCTCCCTGACCAAGGCCCTTCTCCCCTGATTGCTCAGTTTTGCCAGGCGGCCAGCTCTAGGAAGAGTCTTGGTGGTTCCCAACTTATTCCACTTAAGAATGATGGAGGCCACTGTGTTCTTGGGGACCTTCAATGCTGCAGAAATGTTTTGTACCCTTACACAGATCTGTGCATCTACAAATTCCTGTCTCGGAGCTCTACAGACAATTCCTTTGTCCTCATGGCTTGGTTTTTGCTCTGATATGCACTGTCATCTGTGGGACCTTATATAGACAGGTGTGTGCCTTTCCAAATCATGAATACTTATGTAAAAAAGGTATTTCTGTTTATTATTTGTAATAAATGTGCAACATTTTCTAAAAAGGAAAGTGGTCTGAATAATTTCCGAATGCACTGTAAGTGTGTGTGTGTGTGTTTGTTTCTGTGTGTGTCTTTGTGTGTGTGTGTATTTGTTTGTGTAGCTATCCATGCATGCATGTGCACATGTTTGTGACAGAGAAAGAGAGAAGCCAACACTCTGGCATCCCGACCTGGGTTTGACTTGACTGGTCAGATGAGAATGATAGCCATTAAAACATTACATCGGGCCATATCTGACCCGTATGCCACTAGTTTGAGACCCCTGACTTAAAGCCAATTCCATTGAGCGTGGAAACAACCTTGATTTAACCAGTGTGTGCCTAGTGGGTTTGTACTCACAGGCATTGGTGACAGCAAAGCTGTTGGCCGTCTCGATGTTGTCCACATGAGGCACCAGGTTGAAGGGGGCCTCGGATGCGTTGGGGCTAGTATTGTGCAGGAAGATGGCCAGGCGAAATGCTGTGTATTCCTGATCCGTGTTTCTGATGAACAGGCCGCCTGCAGAGGCAGAGAGAGAGAGAGGCAGAGAGAGAGAGAGAGAGAGTGGCAGAGATAGAGAGAGGCAGAGAGAGAGAGAGGCAAAGAGAGAGAGAGGCAAAGAGAGAGAGAGAGAGAGAGAGACAGAGAGAGAGAGAGAGAGAGAGAGAGAGAGAGAAAGAGAACTGGGCAATTGGGTCTCTGACACTGCGCATGTAGGAAATGCTTTTGATGGAAAAACAAGAGACACAGCCAATAACCTTAACACATTTTCCCTCCCAAAGGACCCTGCCTGGAAATCTTAAAATGCCCACCATCCTGAATAGAAATGTGATACATTGGAGAATCCCTTTAAAAACACCGCAAACCTGTCTTATGTTCAACATTACTAGTCGACAGAGAGAGATCATTCGACCCCGGTTGGCATTTATTTGCGGTCAACTTGATTCGTTCGTACCGCCTATAAATCAGCCTGTTCGGTCAGTTTAGCAATTAAATGAAGGTGGTGTATTTATGGTTTCTTTTCGCCCACATTCAACACCGTAAGTTAAAGGCTAAAGGCAGGGGCACTTGGCAGTAGCAGAGATCCAGAGATCTCACCATGGCGCGGCTTTTAGGCTACAGACAGTCAGTGCTTTAGCTGGGTTTTGATAGATATAGGCTCCAGCTTGAATAGGCGCACTTCTCTCGGTGGCAAAAAAAAAGCAACCAGTCAGCCAAGTATGAAACGGTATGACTATGACAAACGGGTTTATGCAAAAGGGGAACGGAATCTTCTGAATGTAACAGGGGCGAGTGTGCACTCTGCAGCAGGACTACACACACTTTGAGAAAATTCCCGCTGCTGATCCATTCGCTCCAACCAAGCGAAGTATCTACTCTCTGCAAAGCGCACTAGGCTAGGCTACTGCTGCAGTGGCGCTTTGAAAGAACACCGGCTGCTGAGGAACGGACTGGAACAGTTATGAATTACTATAAATACCTATTTTCCTTGTGCACATTAGAAAAAACATCGAATCATCTAGGAACACATACACATTGTCATGTTGGAATAGGTTTGTGTCGGCGCTTTTAAACGATCGGTCAATTCTACTTTTCAATGTCACAATGTTATGTGACCATGAATGACGAACATGCATTTCTTAACACTGTCACACACACTATAACGAAAAGCAAGATCTTATTCACGCTTCATAACCCAGTGGCTCTTTTTATGCCCTTTTGATTGGCAAACACTGCTGTCCACTTACCGATCTGAACACTGCTCGGGAAAGCACCCATTGTGAGTCCCCAAAAGCCAGAAAATATCAATAAAAATTGGTCACAAGAAATCCACATTTTGTTTTGGTTAAAAACTGATAAGAGACATCGAGGAGGATGACAGTCGGGGGAAAAACAAGACTAAAAGAAAAAGAGAGGCTCCGTTCATTATCACTCCATTCTGGGTTGAATTTCCCCCGCAGTGCCCGCGGACGCTGGTACGGCTGTCCGGTGGTAGAGACGTTATACACACAAGATGGGGGGAGCTCGCCAGGAGTGGGCTGCCTGCATGGAGAGAGAGCGGAATCACACATGCGCTTTCTCTCGACCCTGTCTTCCTCTCTGCTGTCGTTCTCTTGCACTGAACAGTGCGCACCCCTCCCGCACATATTCCCCTCAACGCCGCCCTGTTACTCGTTGAGTAGAAGTGTCCTATTCACCTAGTTTTGGTATAAGGGCCATTGAATTTCAGCACACGGATATGATTAGACTGACACTGTAATATCGTTATATGAGTGCCATCGATATCCGCACCTGGCGGGTTATCTGCTGGTATTATTGGCACAGTTGCGGTGCCGTGACGCACTGTCGGTTATATCGTAGCTCTTGCAGCGCAAAGAGAAGCACCGGTGCGAGGTATTGCGAGCTAGGGGCCCATGTGGGATTTGCTACGAATATGTAGCTATGCGCCAATGAGTGAATCTGTAAAATATTGTAAGATATTCTATGATGTCATTGTAAATAAAGTAATTGTGGCAATTCAGTGACCTCAGGGCGACGCTATAAAAGTGTGAGAAATATGAGTGCCGCTGTTGTCATTCAGCTCACGCTTTGCTGATTTGAGATTTGTATTCGTAGGACTATACAAAGGAATAGGCCAACTCACACAATGCAAACCTCGCTTCGGTATTCACTAGCCATACCTTTTATTTTGCTTTCTTCGTGGTCACATCACAAGATGAATGGCAGATACTCACAGGGACTATAACGACCTCCACACAGAAGACACACGCAGGCAGGCACGCACCATTACGAAAGAATCTTAACAGTAAGAGGCAAACTGTAAAATAGATTTAGTTTTTGTCAATATGCTAATGACAAACAAATTTGGTCACTTTCGCTCGTACTCCAATGGATTGAATTAGGCTTTATGTATGCAAACTCCTATTACCGTGATCGAGCTGCCCTTGCAACAAGGACTTATAGGGATATTAGATAGGAGACGGACCAGAATGTGATAATGCAGCAGTATACGTCAGCAGCACTATCTGCCATTTAAATGCAATATTTCGACGTTTTCGATCCCCACAGACAGTGAGAGGTTACCTTTGTAGGCGTACTGTGCTGTGGGTTAGGCCGCTGTCCTGTGTGCTTACACTAAACTGTCAGTCCGTGGGTCCTGAAACTAGTAGATACAGTATACTGCGAATTTACTTGCTAATACTGTATGTGGCGCGCTGTCCATTCGCAGAATTTAACTTCTGTCTCCGGGTACTGAAAATATATAGATGGGTTGGTTGTTTTGCAACAAAACCGAAAAGTGCGCAACTATGGGGCAAAATAGACTGCGTTGGCTTAGATTGTTAATAACATATAAGCTATATTTTGTCTCCAATGTTTATTTAAAAAAATGCACAATGAGCACTTGTCTCTCAAATACATCTTTACATTTGTTGGTTAGCTAGCCAGCACATTTTATACAACTACAACTGTAGCTAGCACATTTGAGCCATATTAGCATTGACATAAAATCATTCAAAACAACTCAAAACAAGACATGGTATCAAGAACAAGATGAAACGAGATACAAGATTAATTCCCCACATGGCAGTTTATCATTCTTGCCATCCAGAATCACAACACGCTGACTTCTGCCCCATGGAAGCCAGCACATCGTTTTCGTGACCTTGTCAGCTATACCATCTATACCTCGTTGATAAAAACCGACCTTTACTATACTACTGTAGCCTACATACAAAACCAGCCTCTGTCGCTGTCCATGGTGCTGAAATTAAACTAAACTGTCAGCCCGTGGTTCTGAAACTATGGCACACTGATAAACTGAACTTTACTAGCTACTACTGTAGATCTACAAGTAAGGGCAAATCAGTATGGACACTCAACCATGTAAGCAACTCATGAACATATGAACATATGGTGTAGTGTCAACAACGCAGCTAGCCTACCTCAGCAGTACTGTATCATTTTAATCATTTTAGTCAATTAGATTCTTGCTACGTAAGCTTAACTTTCTGAACATTCGAGACGTGTAGTCCACTTGTCATTCCAATCTCCTCTGCATTAGCGTAGCCTCTTCTCTGGCCTGTCAACTATGTGTCTGTCTATCCCTGTTCTCTCCTCTCTGCACAGACCATACAAACGCTCCACACCGCATGGCCGCGGCCACCCTAATCTGGTGGTCCCAGCGCGCACGACCCACGTGGAGTTCCATGTCTCCGGTAGCCTCTGGAACTGCCGATCTGCGGCCAACAAGGCAGAGTTCATCTCAGCCTATGCCTCCCTCCAGTCCCTCGACTTCTTGGCTCTGACGGAAACATGGATCACCACAGACAACACCGCTACTCCTACTGCTCTCTCTTCGTCCGCCCACGTGCTCGCACACCCCGAGAGCTTCTGGTCAGCGGGGTGGTGGCACCGGGATCCTCATCTCTCCCAAGTGGTCATTCTCTCTTTTCTCCCTTACCCATCTGTCTATCGCCTCCTTTGAATTCCATGCTGTCACAGTTACCAGCCCTTTCAAGCTTAACATCCTTATCATTTATCGCCCTCCAGGTTCCCTCGGAGAGTTCATCAATGAGCTTGATGCCTTGATAAGCTCCTTTCCTGAGGACGGCTCACCTCTCACAGTTCTGGGCGACTTTAACCTCCCCACGTCTACCTTTGACTCATTCCTCTCTGCCTCCTTCTTTCCACTCCTCTCCTCTTTGACCTCACCCTCTCACCTTCCCCCCTACTCACAAGGCAGGCAATACGCTCGACCTCATCTTTACTAGATGCTGTTCCTCCACTAACCTCATTGCAACTCCCCTCCAAGTCTCCGACCACTACCTTGTATCCTTTTCCCTCTCGCTCTCATCCAACACTTCCCACACTGCCCCTACTCGGATGGTATCGCGCCGTCCCAACCTTCGCTCTCTCTCCCCGCTACTCTCTCCTCTTCCATCCTATCATCTCTTCCCTCTGCTCAAACCTTCTCCAACCTATCTCCTGATTCTGCCTCCTCAACCCTCCTCTCCTCCCTTTCTGCATCCTTTGACTCTCTATGTCCCCTATCCTCCAGGCCGGCTCGGTCCTCCCCTCCCGCCTCCGTGGCTCGACGACTCATTGCGAGCTCACAGAACAGGGCTCCGGGCAGCCGAGCGGAAATGGAGGAAAACTCGCCTCCCTGCGGACCTGGCATCCTTTCACTCCCTCCTCTCTACATTTTCCTCCTCTGTCTCTGCTGCTAAAGCCACTTTCTACCACTCTAAATTCCAAGCATCTGCCTCTAACCCTAGGAAGCTCTTTGCCACCTTCTCCTCCCTCTTGAATCCTCCTCCCCTCCCCCCTCCTCCCTCTCTTCAGATGACTTCGTCAACCATTTTGAAAAGAAGGTCGACGACATCCGATCCTCGTTGCTAAGTCAAACGACACCGCTGGTTCTGCTCACACTGCCCTACCCTGTGCTCTGACCTCTTTCTCCCCTCTCTCTCCAGATGACATCTCGCGTCTTGTGACGGCCGGCCGCCCAACAACCTGCCCGCTTGACCCTATCCCCTCCTCTCTTCTCCAGACCATCTCCGGTGACCTTCTCCCTTACCTCACCTCGCTCATCAACTCATCCCTGACTGCTGGCTACGTCCCTCCCGTCTTCAAGAGAGCGAGAGTTGCACCCCCTTCTGAAAAACCTACACTCGATCCCTCCGATGTCAACAACTACAGACCAGTATCCCTTCTTTCTTTTCTCTCCAAAACTCTTGAACGTGCCGTCCTTGGCCAGCTCTCCCGCTATCTCTCTCAGAATGACCTTCTTGATCCAAATCAGTCAGGTTTCAAGACTAGTCATTCAACTGAGACTGCTCTTCTCTGTATCACGGAGGCGCTCCGCACTGCTAAAGCTAACTCTCTCTCCTCTGCTCTCATCCTTCTAGACCTATCGGCTGCCTTCGATACTGTGAACCATCAGATCCTCCTCTCCACCCTCTCCGAGTTGGGCATCTCCCGGCGCGGCCCATGCTTGGATTGCGTCCTACCTGACAGGTCGCTCCTACCAGGTGGCGTGGCGAGAATCCGTCTCCTCACCACGTGCTCACCACTGGTGTCCCCCAGGGCTCTGTTCTAGGCCCTCTCCTATTCTCGCTATACACCAAGTCACTTGGCTCTGTCATAACCTCACATGGTCTCTCCTATCATTGCTATGCAGACGACACACAATTAATCTTCTCCTTTCCCCTTCTGACGACCAGGTGGCGAATCGCATCTCTGCATGTCTGGCAGACATATCAGTGTGGATGACGGATCATCACCTCAAGCTGAACCTCGGCAAGACAGAGCTGCTCTTCCTCCCGGGGAAGGACTGCCCGTTCCATGATCTCGCCATCACGGTTGACAACTCCATTGTGTCCTCGTCCCAGAGCGCTAAGAACCTTGGCGTGATCCTGGACAACACCCTGTCGTTCTCAAATAACATCAAGGCGGTGGCCCGTTCCTGTAGGTTCATGCTCTACAACATCCGCAGAGTACGACCCTGCCTCACACAGGAAGCGGCGCAGGTCCTAATCCAGGCACTTGTCATCTCCCGTCTGGATTACTGCAACTCGCTGTTGGCTGGGCTCCCTGCCTATGCCATTAAACCCCTACAACTCATCCAGAACGCCGCAGCCCGTCTGGTGTTCAACCTTCCCAAGTTCTCTCACGTCACCCCGCTCCTCCGCTCTCTCCACTGGCTTCCAGTTGAAGCTCGCATCCGCTACAAGACCATGGTGCTTGCCTACGGAGCTGTGAGGGGAACGGCACCTCAGTACCTCCAGGCTCTGATCAGGCCCTACACCCAAACAAGGGCACTGCGTTCATCCACCTCTGGCCTGCTCGCCTCCCTACCACTGAGGAAGTACAGTTCCCGCTCAGCCCAGTCAAAACTGTTCGCTGCTCTGGCCCCCCAATGGTGGAACAAACTCCCTCACGACGCCAGGACAGCGGAGTCAATCACCACCTTCCGGAGACACCTGAAACCCCACCTCTTTAAGGAATACCTAGGATAGGATAAAGTAATCCTTCTCACCCCCCTTAAAAGACCTAGATGCACTATTGTAAAGTGGCTGTTCCACTGGATGTCATAAGGTGAAAGCACCAATTTGTAAGTCGCTCTGGATAAGAGCGTCTGCTAAATGACTTAAATGTTAAATGTAAATGTATTGGATGTTCATCAATCAACAAATAACTTGCATTGCTGGGGCGAAGGTTCACCTTCCAACAGGACAACGACCCTAAGCACACAGCCAAGTCAACGCAGGACTGGCTTCGATGACAAGTCTTTGAATGTCCTTGAGTGGCCCAGCCAGATCCCCAACTTGAACCCCATCGAACATCTCTGGAGAGACCTGAAAATAGCTGTGCAGATACTCTCCTCATCCAACCTAACAGAGCTTGAAAGGAGCTGCAGAGAAGAATGGGATAAACTCCCCAAACACAGGTGTGCCAAGCTTGTAGCATCATACCCAAGAAGACTCGAGGCTGTAATCACTGCCAAAGGTGCTTCAACAAAGTACTAAGTAAAGGGTCTGAATACTTATGTGATATGTAATATTTAAGGTTTTCTAAAAAACTGTTTTTGCTTAATCATTATCGGGTTGTAAGGTTCTGCTTTTCTTTTCTTAGTCAACCTTATGTTCTTTTTCTTTGAACGTAGCCCTGTCTTTCATTTTTGTTCATTGATTTCACCTGTGTTCATTTCTCACCTGGTCTCATCAGCTCCCTATTTAGTTCAGTTCTTTCTGTTTGTATGGTTGTGAGGTATTGTTTGTTTTTGCCTGCCTACCTGTGTTTGACCACTGCCTGTGACCACGATTCCTGCCTTCTGCGAAGGCTGAATAAACATCTGCCACGCTCTGAGGTGAATCTACACCTTTTTCTTCCTGAGTATTCATTACAGGGGTATTGTGTGTAGATTAATGAGGGCAAAAAAAACAATTTAATATATTTTATAATAAAGCCGTAATGTAACAAAATGTATAAAAATTCAAGGAGTCTGAATACTTTCCGAATGCACTGTAGTTATAACATTCTAAAAACACAGTTCCTCTGGAAACATAATAGTGACATTCCTCCCAAATAAACATTCCCTCAATCTTTTTCCATCTGGGTGAGACACATGTAATATACTGATCAACAATATAAACGCAACATGTAAAGTGTTGGTCCCATATTTCATGAGCTGAAATAAAATACATTTTCCATATGCACAAAAAGTATTTTTTTTCTCAAATTTGGTGCACAAATTTGTTTACATCCCTGTTAGTGAGTATTTTTCATCTGCCATGATAATCCATCCACCTGACAGATGTGGCATATCAAAAAGCTTGTGCTGGGAACAATAGAAGGCCACTCTAAAAATGTGCAGTTTCGTCACACAACACAATGCCAGAGATGTCTCAAGTTGAGGGAGCTTGTACTTGGCATGAATGTCCACCAGAGCTGTTGCCAGAGAATTTAATGTTAATTTCTCTACCATAAGCCACCTCCAACGTTGTTTTAGAGAATTTGTCAGTACATCCTACCGGCCTCACAACCACAGACCACATGTAAGCATGCTAGCCCAGGATCTCCACATCCGGGTTCTTCACCTGCGGGATCGTCTGAGACCAGCCAAACCGAGTGGCTGATGAAACTGTGGGTTTACGAAACTGAACAATTTCTACACAAACTGTCAAAAACCGTCTCAGGGAAGCTTATTTTTTGTGCTCATCATCCTCAAAAGGATCTCGTAACTGACTTCAGTGGGCAAATGCTCACCTTCGATGGCCACTGACAAGCGTGCTCTTCACGGATGAATCCTGGTTTCAACTGTACTGGGCACATGGTGTTGTGTGGGTGAGCGGTTTGCTGATGTCAACGTTGTGAACAGAGTGCCCCATGGTGGCGGTGGGGTTATGGTATGGGCAGGCATAAGCTACGGACAACAAACACAATTTAATTTTATCAATGGCTATTTTTTGCACAGAGATACCTTGACGAGATCCTGAGACCCATTGTCGTGCCATTCATTCGTCGCCATCACCTCATGTTTCAGCATGACAATGCACGTCCCCATGTCGCAAGGATCTGTACACAATTCCTGGAAGCTGAACATGTCCCAGCTCTTCCATGGCCTTCTTAATCACCAGACACATCACTCATTGAGCGTTTTTGGGATGCTCTGGTTCGAAGTGTACAGCAACCTGTTCCAGTTTCCACCAATATACAGCAATTTCGCACAGACATGGAAGTGGAGTGGGACAACATTCCACAGGCTACAATCAACAGCCTGATCAACTCCATGCGAAGGAGATGTGTCACGCTGAATGAGACAAATGGTGATCACACCAGATACAGACTGGTTTTCTGATCCACTCCCATACCTTTTTTTAAAGGTATCTCTGACCAACAGAAGCATATCTTTATTCCCAGTCATGTGAAATCCATAAATTAGGGCCTAATGAATTTATTAAATTTACTGATTTCCTTATATGAACTGTAACTCCCTAAAATCGTTGAAATTGTTGCACGTTGCATTTATATTTTTTCAGTGTATATATATGTGGTATATACGGCCCTAGAAGTTACTGAGAGTCCCAAAAGACAAAGCCATATAGATTAGACGTCGTGGTGATATATCCCAGACTGCAGATGGGTTAATAAGTGTTCGGAGCAGTCTTCCGAGCTGTCACCTCTTTAAATTCAAATAACATTTTTCCTCCTCCGGAATGATTTCAATAGGTCTTGTGTTTCTGTCTCTTGGCAACAAAACATATCTCTCATGGCTGACACATTATGTGACATTTCATTATAGTCAAGTGGTTAGTGTGCATCTCAAATGGCAACCTATTCCCTATGTAGTGCACTACTTTTGACCAGAGCCTATAGAAGCAGTGCACTATATAGGGAATAGGGTGCCTTTTTGGATACGGACTTAGAGAAGGAAAGGCTTGTCTGTTGTAACCCAGTGATTGATTCAGACAAAGGATGTGTACCAAATGGCATCCTATTCCCTATAAAGTGACTATTTTTGACCAGGGCCCCATAGTGCATTACTTTTGACTAGAGCTTATGTAGTGGCAAGGGTGCTATTTTGGATGTAGACAAAAGACTATTAGGGTGAAATCTACGCTGTTTATGTCATTCAGCACATACTGTCTGTTCCTCTTTACTGGCAGTCAGCTTGTAAGGGATTGAATGTGCCAAGGTTTTGCAAATGAGAGTTATATTTTTATTTTTTATTTCACCTTTATTTAACCAGGTAGGCTAGTTGAGAACAAGTTCTCATTTACAACTGCGACCTGGCCAAGATAAAGCAAAGCAGTTCGACACATACAACAACACAGTGTTACACATGGAATAAACAAACATACAGTCAATAATACAGTAGAGATAAAGTATATATACGGTGTGTGCAAATGAGGTAGATAAGGGAGGTAAGGCAATAAATAGGCCATAGTGGTGAGGTAATTACGTTATAGCAATTAAACACTGGAGTGATATATGTGCAGAAGATGAATGTGCAATTAGAGATACTGGGGTGCAAAAGAGTAAAATAAATAAATAAATACAGTATGGGGATGAGGTAGTTGGATGGGCTATTTACAGATGGGCTATGTACAGGTGCAATGATTTGTGAGCTGCTCTGACAGCTGGTGCTTGAAGTTAGTGAGAAAGAGTCTCCAGATTCAGCGATTTTTGCAATTCGTTCCAGTCATTGGAGGCAGAGAACTGGAAGGAAAGGCGGCCAAAGGAGGAATTGGCTTTGGGGGTGACCAGTGAAATATACCTGCTGGAACGAGTGCTGCAGATGGGTGCTGCTATGGTGACCAGTGAGCTGAGACAAGGCAGTCTGGAGCAAGTGGGTTTGGCGACGAGTATGAAGCGAGGGCCAGCCAAAGAGAGCGTACAGGTCAAAGTGGTGGGTAGTATATGGGGCTTTGGTGACAAAACGGATGGCACTGTGATAGACTACATCCAATTTGTTGAGTAGAGTGTTCGAGGCTATTTTGTAAAAGACATCGCCAAAGTCGAGGATCGGTAGGATAGTCAGTTTTATGAGGGTATGTTTGGCAGCATGAGTGAAGGATGCTTTGTTGCGAAATAGGAAGCCGATTCTAGATTTAATTTTGGATTGGAGATGCTTTAATGTGGGTCTGGAAGGAGAGTTTACAGTCAAACCAGACACCAAGGTATTTGTAGTTTTCCACATATTCTAGGTCAGAACCGTCCAGAGTAGTGATGCTGGATGTGCAGGCAGGTGTGAGCAGCGATCGGTTGAAGAGCATGCATTTAGTTATACTTGCATTTAAGGCCAGTTGGAGGCCACGGAAGGAGAGTTGTATGGCATTGAAGCTCGTCTGGAGGTTAGTTAGCATAGTTTGCAAAGAAGGGCCAGAAGTATACAGAATGGTGTCATCTGCGTAGGGGTGGATCAGAGAATCACCAGCAGCGAGAGCGACATCATTGATGTATACAGAGAAGAGAGTCGGCCCGAGAATTGAACCCTGTGCCACCCCTATAGAGACCGCCAGAGGTCCTGACAACAGACCCTCTGATTTGACAAACTGAACTCTATCAGAGAAGTAGTTGGTGAACCAGGCGAGGCATTCATTTGAGAAATCAAGGCTCTTGAGTCTGCTGATAATAATGTGGTGATTGACAGAGTTGAAAGCCTTGGCCAGGTTGCTGAATACGGCTGCACAGTATTGTCTCTTATCGATCGCAGTTATGATATAATTTAGGACCTTGAGCGTGGGCTGAGGTGCACCCAGCACCCATGACCAGCTCGGAAGCCAGATTGCATAGCGGAGAAGGTACGGTGGGATTCAAAATCATCGGTGATCTGTTTGTGAACTTGGCTTTCGAAGACCTTAGAAAGGCAGGGTAGGATAGATATAGGTCTGTAGCAGTTTGGGTCTAGAGTGTCTCCCCCTTTGAAGAGGGGGATGAACGTGGCAGCTTTCCTATCTTTGGGAATCTCAGATGATATGAAAGAGAGGTTGAACAGGCTAGTAATATGGGTTGCAACAATTTCGGCAGATCATTTTAGAAAGTTTAGAGAGGGTCCAGATTGTTTAGCCCGGCTGATTTGTCGGGGTCCAGATTTTGCAGCTCTTTCAGAACATAAGCTATCTGGATTTGGGTGAAGGAGAAATCGGGGAGGCTTGGGCGAGTTGCTGTGGGGGTTGGAGGGCAGTTGACAGGGGTAGGGGTAGCCAGGTGGAAAGCATGGCCAGCCATAGAAAAATGCTTGTTGAAATTCTCAATTATCGTGGATATATCGGTGATGACAGTGTTTCCTAGCCTCAGTGCAATGGGCAGCTGGGAGAAGGTGCTCTTATTCACCATGGACTTTACAGTGTCCCATAACTTTTTTGAGTTTGTGCTACAGGATGCACATTTCTGTTTGAAAAAGCTAGCCTTAGCTTTCCTAACTGTTTGTGTATATTGGTTCCTAACTTTCCTGAAAAAAATGCATATCACGGGGGAAATTTGATGCTAATGCAGTACGCCACAGGATGTTTTTGTGCTGGTCAAGTGCAGTCAGGTCTGGAATGAACCAAGGGCTATATCTGTTCCTGGTTCTACATTTTTTGAATGGGGCATGCTTATTTAAGATGGTGAGAAATACACTTTTAAAGAATAACCAGGCATCCTCCAGAGATCAATATCTTTCCAGGATACCGGGGCCAGGTCGATTAGAAAGGGCTACTCGCTGAAGTGTTTAAGGGAGCGTTTGACAGTGATGATGGGTGGTCGTTTGACCTCAGACCCATTCCGGATGCTGGCAATGAGGCAGTGATCACTGAGATCTTGGTTGAAGACAGCAGAGGTGTATTTGTAGGGCAAGTTGGTTAGGATGATATCTATGAGGGTGCCCGTGTTTATGAATTAGGGGTTGTACCCGGTAGGTTCATTGATAATTTGTGTGAGATTGAGGGCATCAAGCTTAGCTTGTAGGATGGCCGGGGTGTTAAGCATGTCCCAGTTTAGGTCACCTAGCAGCACGAACTCTGAAGATAGATGGGGGGGCAATCAATTCACATATGGTGTCCAGGGCACAGCTGGGGGCTGAGGGTGGTCTATAGCAAGCGGCAATGGTGAGAGACTTGTTTCTGGGAAGGTGGAATTTTAGAAGTAGAAGCTCGAATTGTTTGGGCACAGACCTGGATAGTATGACAGAATTCTGCAGGCTCTCTCTGCAGTAGATGCAGTAGATTGCCGGAAAATGTTATAGTTAGGGATGAACATGTCAGGGTTTTTGGTGGTCTTCCTAAGCCAGGATTCAGACATGGCTAGGACATCCGGGATGGCAGAGTGTGCTAAGGCAGTGAATAAAACAAACTTGGGGAGAAGGCTTCTAATGTTAACATGCATGAAACCAAGGCTTTTACGGTTACAGAAGTCAACAAATGAGAGCGCCTGGGGAATGGGAGTGGAGCTAGGCACTGCTGGGCCTGGATTAACCTCTACATCAACAGAGGAACAGAGGAGGAGTAGGATAGGGGTACAGCTAAAGGCTAGAAGAGCTGGTCGTCTAGTACGTTCAGAACAGAGAGAAAAATTAGCAGGTTTCTGGGCGTGATAGAATAGATTCAAGGCATAATGTACAGACAAAGGCATGGTAAGATGTGAATACAGTGGAGGTAAACCTAGGCATAGAGTGACGATGAGAGAGATATTGTCTCTAGAAATATAATTTAAAACAGGTGATGTCACCGCATGTGTGGGAGGTGGAACTGAAGGATTAGCTAAGGCATATTGAGCAGGGCTATAGGCTCTACACTGAAATAATCACTAACCAGAACAGCAATGGATAAGGCATATTGACATTAAGGAGAGGCATGCGTAGCCAAGTGATCATAGTGGTCCAGTGAGTAGTTAAGCTGGCTGGAGACACGGCGATTCAGAGAACTAGTGGGCCGGGGCTAGCAAGTTAGCAGAAGGGCCTTAGAGGTATGTCACGATGGAAGAAGTCTATTGTACCCTCCTAGTGCGATTCTTTCGGCAGACCAGCCGTGATAGATTAGTAGGGTTCCATGTAGTAACGGTGCCCAGTCCAATTCTCAAAATAGGTATAGTGGCCCAAGAAATTGGTCGATGGACCTATTCAGTTAACAGTCCAATATGCTCTAGGCAGCTAGCGGGCTGTGGCTAGCAGGCTAGCAGATAGGCATTCAGGCGACGTTGCGACGGAGGGGCCTGTTGCAAAAATAAACCTAGGGCAGATGACACCGTAGTCCAGTTGTGATGGATTAGCAGGGCTTCGTGTAGTAAAAGGGGTCCAGGCCAATTGTCAAAATAGGTATTGTAGCCCAAAGAGATGCTGATGGACCTCTTCAGCTAGCCGGGAGATGGGCCTAGCATGAGCTAGCTTCAGGCTAATTGGTGCTTGCTTCGGTACAGAGACGTTAGCCAGGAGTAGCAACTCGGATTGGAGCTAGCTAGCTGCGATGATCCAGGTGAAAAGGTTCAGAGCTTGCGGTAGGAATCCGGGGATATGGAGAGAAAATAAGTCTGGTATGCTCTGGTTTGAATCGCGTTCTGCAAAATGGCGAGATATCTCCGAGCTAGAGGTTAGCTGATGACCGCTAGCAGTGGTTAGCTGACTACTAGCTAGTAGCTGGTTCGATGGCTAGCTTCTGTTGGGGGATTCTGGTTCGAAAATAAAGAAAAATACTTTAGAAAATAGCAGATCCGTACCACATTGTTGCAGGAGAGTATATTGAAGTTGAGGTTTAGGAAAAATATTTTTAAAAGATATGCGAAGAAAAAATATATAAAAGATATATATACGGGACACGGGACATGACGAGGACAAAGATGTCTGACTGCTACGCCATCTTGGACTACACAGAGTGAAGTGTGTGTACAGTCATGGTCAAAAGTTTTGAGAATGACACAAATATTAATTTCCACAAAGTTTGTTGCTTCAGTGTCTAGATATTTTTGTCAGATGTTACTATGGAATACTGAAGTATAATTACAAACATGTCATGTGTCAAAGGCTTTTATTAACAATTACATGAAGTTGATGCAAAGAGTCAATATTTGCAGTATTGACCCTTCTTTTTCAAGACCTCATTGATGGCAGCCCATTCTTGCATAATCAATGCTTGGAGTTTGTCAGAATTTGTGGGTTTTTGTTTGTCCACCCGCCTCTTGAGGATTGACCACAAGTTCTCAATGGGATTAAGGTCTGGGGAGTTTCCTGGCCATGGACCCAAAATATAGATGTTTTGTTCCCCGAGCCACTTAGTTATCAATTTTGCCTTATGGCAAGGTGCATCATGCTGGAAAATGTATTGTTCGTCATCAAACTGTTCCTGGATGGTTGGGAGAAGTTGCTCTCAGAGGATGTGTTGGTACCATTCTTTATTCATGGCTGTGTTCTGAGGCAAAATTGTGAGTGAGTGAGCTCCCTTGGCTGAGAAGCAACCCCACACATGAATGGTCTCAGGATGCTTTAATGTTGGCATGACACAGGACTGTGTTTCCTTGCAGGTAACCATGATTGACAGAGGAAGAACAATGATTCCAAGCACCACCCTTCTTTTGAAGATTCCAGTCTGTTATTCAAACTCAATCCGCATGACAGGGTGATCTTCAGCCTTGTCCTCGTCAACACTCACTCCTGTGTTAACGAGAGAATCACTGACATGATGTCAGCTGGTCCTTTTGTGGCAGGGCTGAAATGCAGTGGAAAAGTTTTTTTTGCATGGCAAAGAGGGTTTTTGCAATTAATTGCATTTCATCTGATCACTCTTCATAACATTCTGGAGTATATGCAAATTGCCATCATACGAACTGAGGCAGGGGGTATAGGGTGGTGGAGGTATGTGTGTGTGTCAGTGCAAAGTGGATGTCTGCCATCATTGCAGAGATAGACAGATGGGCAGTCAGCAGTAGGTTTTCCCTAATGCGCATCAGGGGTGACTGTGTATGTGGTCAACTGCTGTTGGGGCATTCCACATGTTTTTTGTGTGCATTGGCGGGGTGGGGGGGAAGAGAGAGAGAGAGAGGCAGAGAGAGAGAGAGAGAGAGAGAGAGAGAGAGAGAGAGGCAGAGAGAGAGAGAGGCGGAGAGAGGCAGAGAGGCAGAGAGAGTGAGAGAGGTAGAGAGAGAGAGAGGCAGAGAGAGAGAGAGAGAGAGGCAGAGAGAGAGAGAGCAGAGAGAGAGGCAGAGAGAGAGAGAGGCAGAGAGAGAGAGAGAGAGAGAGGGAGGCAGAGAGAGAGAGAGAGAGAGGCAGAGAGAGAGAGAGAGGCAGAGAGAGAGAGAGAGGGAGGCAGAGAGAGAGAGAGAGAGGCAGAGAGAGAGAGAGAGGCAGAGAGAGAGAGAGAGAGGCAGAGAGAGAGAGAGAGAGAGAGAGAGAGAGAGAGAGGCAGAGAGAGAGAGGCAGAGAGAGGCAGAGAGAGAGAGAGGCAGAGAGAGAGAGGCAGAGAGAGAGAGAGAGAGAGAGAGAGAGAGAGAGGGAGGCAGAGAGAGAGAGAGAGAGAGGCAGAGAGAGAGAGAGAGAGGCAGAGAGAGAGAGAGAGGCAGAGAGAGAGAGAGAGAGAGAGAGAGAGAGAGAGGCAGAGAGAGAGAGAGAGAGGCAGAGAGAGAGAGAGAGAGAGAGAGAGAGAGGCAGAGAGAGAGAGGCAGAGAGAGAGAGGCAGAGAGAGGCAGAGAGAGAGAGAGGCAGAGAGAGAGAGAGAGAGAGAAAGAGAGAGAGAGAGAGTTTACGTTACACAGCCTTACCTAGCCTCATTCAATACAATATAATTTGATTAAAATAATTTGGAATGCAATTTACAACTTACTATTGGGTAATATGCTTATAATATCCCATAATAAATTACCATTGATCGAAAGTGGAGTTCCTTTCAGGACAGCAATTGGAAAGGGACTGCAAATAGCAATGCAGTACAACAACTTTGGTAAATCTGATTAGATTCTGAAAATAAGTTTATTGGAGATAAACATATAAATAAAATTGGACTGAACCCTGAATTAAAGGGACAATCTAGGTTTGGTACATCCATTTATGGACAATAAAATTGATGAAATATAGCCATTGATCCTTGAAAAAGATCATTTCTAAATGCCTCATGAGTTTAGTTCAACTATCACTCCATCACAACCCGCTGTTTAACAAATAAATGGTTTGTTGTTGTTAAATCCCAGATTGCCACTTTAAAAAATCGGATTATTGGTTAGGTACCCGCCATTTTGTAAGTGACTGTATGTTTTTAAGGTGACCTTGAATTGGAGTGATTAGAAAAACAGGTGGTATGGATTTACGGTAGCATTGCGTTTTATGCATAACCCCCTATGTCATATATTGTACAGCAGGGATTCTTAAAATTTGGCACCGGGACAACTTTTGTGATAGCAAATTCATCAGGGACCCCCTCATAATCAGAACACCACTCAAGTGAGATAAAAATAGCATACAAGTAGTTTTACTGTGACTTCGACAGTGCGGACGAACCAAGTCTCGGACATAGGTCTTGGGCCATGGGAAGGAACATTTTAAAGGTCCGCCTCTCGGCATCGGAGAGAACATTATCATCATGGAGCAGAGAGATGTTTTGTTGTTGTTGCAGCTTTAAAACTACTATCCTGCAATCCTACCATTTTTTCATGAGGCAGAGAAAAAACATCGCCGTTTTTTCTGCAGTGCATTTATGTAAAAAAATAAATAGTACTGTGGATACCAATATCCCTCTGAGCCTCCCAGGCCTATGTTGCCCAGGGTTAAGAACATTAACTGTAGATTAATAACAATACTAATAGTTTTTTTTACATCATCTGTTTCTCACATGTTCACTCTCTTCTCAGAGACATGCACACGCACGCACACACACACACACACACACACACACAGGCAGGCAGATAGACACTTGCATGCACGCAGGCACACACACACACACACACACACACACACACACACACACACACACACACACACACACAGCATTGGGTCTTGTCCCTCTCACCCTACGATGACCTTTCCTCCCTGATGACGCCTGGGAGTCATATTCAGTAGCACCAGAGAGAGAACACGACAGCTGAATATGACATGGGGCTGTGTCCCATATGGCACCATATTCCTTATGTAGTGCACTACTTAGGACCAGGGTCGATAGGGTTCTGGTCAAAAGTAGTACACCATATAGGGATTAGGGTGCCATTTGGGATGAACACATGATCACAATGCTGCCTGACTCACCTCACCACTATGCTACTCCTAACAACGGTGTGACTCGTAAAAAAACATTTCCCATGTATCCCTAAAATTGGGAAAGACATGGAGATTCACAGCTGGCAACATTTTGGCAGCATCTCCAATTGTCGTAAATCGGCTCCTGTGGGCCTTTCTACAATGGTGTATCAAGGATGCTGGCTTACTTATGTAAGCACATACAGAAGGCCTGCGCTACAAATTGCTCCATATTTCCTAAAAAGTGCACTACTTTTAACCAAAGTGTGGTAAAAAATATTGCTCTTGATAGGGAATAGGGTGCAGTTTGGGACGTATATTAGGCCTCCAGTGTCAACACAGCTCTCTGGAGCAGGGGGAAGGAGGGAGGAGAAAGAGAGGGAGAGAAGGAGAGTGAGAGAGACACATAGATAGAGACTGAAAGAGAGACAGACAGAGAGAGGAGAGAGAGAGAGAGAGAGAGAGAGAGAGAGAGAGAGAGAGAGAGAGAGGGAGGTGGGGTGGGGTGGTGGGGGGAGCATTTGTTTGTCTCCCATTGCACATAATGAACTCGCAATTGGATCAAATGTCAGATTGAATTGTCGAGGCGTGGAGAAGGTCTATTATTGATTTCCGAAGTGGGCCTGAAGATGGGTTGGAAATAGGAGTGAGGCGAGGATTGTGCATCCCAAATGGCACCCTATTCCCTATATAGTGCATGCACTACATCTGACTAGGGACCATAAGGCAGGGGTTCTCAAACGTTTTTGCTTCAAAACCCACCACTTCAGGTGTCTTTTGAGTTGTGACCCACAATAAGGGTTGAGCAGTGAAAAAACAGACACAGACCAAAGAAAAGTAAATAATAGATGACTAATACCCTCTAACTCAAAACATTTAACTGAATGTAGATTTGAAAAAATTGACAGTTGAACTGCGAAGAGAGAGATTCCGTATGGAAAATAAAATCTGTTGACGTAAAGCCCTGCAGGCCCTTCCAGTGGGAATCATAAACTGCATTCCAAATGGCAGCATATTTCCTATATAGTGCACTACTTTTGACCGAAGGCACATAGGACTCTTTTCAAAAGTGCATTACACAGGGAGTGCCCAGGGCTCCTGCCCAGGGCTATTACATTGCTCTCTCTATTTCTCTCTGTTCAGTAGGAAACAGTCATTGCCTTTTGATAAATACCCTTTTATTTTCGCCATAACATGTCATTAGCTCAGTGAACCAGGCTGGCTCTACCAGCCCCACATACATTACATTTTCTTTGGGTAAATTAATTTGTTTTCCCATTGCTATGCAGCCCTTGTCCCCCCCCCACCCCCCCACCTCCTCCCCCCTCTCATGCTAGTGGTTTACTCCAAGGAGCCAGCTGACTCACTGGGGGGAGGACGGGAGGAGAGGGGTTATTTTTAGATGCCACTTGCCCCCCCGAGGGGGTAAAGCAAGCGCCAGATCCCTGAACTGAACGCTGAGAAAAAGGGGGGGGTGGGAGGAAGAGGAGAGGAGGGATAAGTGGAGGAAGAGGAGGAGGTAGGACACAGAGGACAAACTGATCACTAGGTGGCCGGCTTATAGAGGGATCTACTGAGGGCATAATACGCCTGATCCCGAAACACTGAGAAAATGAGGATGAGAAAGAAAAGGAAGAGGAGAAAAAAAGAGGAAGAGGATGAGGAAGAAAAGGAAGAAGAGCAGACACAGATGAAATGACAAACTGATGCAGAGGACAAACTGATGACTGCCCAGTCAGCTTAGGTATCTATTGATTTGAAGTTTAAACTGGCGCTGGAGGCCCCTCTGCCCACCCTAAGGGCAAACAGTGTTACAGGCACCAATTGATCCATTGAACCGAACCTCGCACCCCAAAATGATTAGCTCCACTTTCCATGGCAACTGAGAGGCCCCTTTTGAAACACAAACGGGAATGATTACTTCCTCCCTCCCCCTTCTTCTCTTTCATCTCTTCTCTCTCTGATTTTGCTCTCGCTCTCTCTCTGCTCTCACTCTGTCACTCTGCTCTCTCTGTGTATTTGTTCTCTCCTCCCCATCTCTTCCCTCTCTCTCTTCTCGTTCTTCTCTCTCTACCGTCTCTTTCCCTCTCTCTTTCTTTCTTCCCTCCATCTTCTTCTCTCATGAATATGAAATGATATGGAGTCCCTTCAATGCGCTAGGCTGCCTGTACCACAGTCCCCTAGCAGAGAAGAGCCAAAGACGATAGACTCAGGGAGTCAAGCTCTAAACTTACTTACATATATATACTCTGGTTGTGTCCCAAATGGCAGCTTTTTCCATATATAGTGAACTACTTTGACCAGCTCCCATAGGGGAATAAGGTGCCATTTGGGATGCGGCCTCTCTCTCATTTCAATGACAAGGGAGGGAGAAGAATAGTGATGACATCATTGGCTGGAGTATAACAGCCTGGATAACATGCTCTTTTTGTAATGTGACGCACAAGGAATGAGGAGTGAGTCACAATGTGTTGTTGTTGTTGAATGGCAGTGGGCCCCCTGACATAGCCTGGTTATACCAGCTTGAATGCTGCTTTCAAGTAAAACAATAGCAATTGTTGTGTTCAGGCTTGTTTAACCAGGCTAGGTCATAATGCATCCCACCAATCAGAGGACATGAATCAAGGAGACCTGTAGGTGATCCTAGAACCCATCAGCATGTTCCAGTGAAGTGTGAAATGTCCTTCTCCCTGCTACAACACACACACACACACACACCAAGAAAGGAAAATGAGAAATACAGGGGGGGGGGGGGGGGGGGGACACTGATAGAAAGTAGGACTTGTGTCAGTCTGAGGCTGTCCTAATATGGACACGGTAGACGGTAGAAGGCAAGGCAGACATATTATTAAGTTATGAAGATGTCATAATGTCAGTGTATGAGAGGAGAAAGGGAAAAATATAGTAGGGAACACATACCCACTTCCAGCTCTACAGCCGCTGTGGGGATTGTCTGTTCTGCAGCATCTTTCACCTTAACACACACAAACACACAGGCGGTATGCATACACACACGTGTGCGTCACTATGACATAATTTTTTCTGCTGACCGAAATAAAAGTATGTTCTTTTGTGATTAGCTACTGTGGTTTGTTTTTCTACTCAGAGTCCCCTATCTCTCTCTCTCTCTCTCTCCATCTCTCTCTCTCCCGCTCTCCTGCACTCCCTATGCCTCCCTGTGCCTCAGCCTCATTTGTGTCTGGAGCCTTCCCTGTCCCTGGAGAAATGTTTTCTTCTCCAATGTTTCTGCAACGTTTTTCACAGCTAAAGGCCGGCGTCTTCACTGACATTTTCAACCATTCCTTGTCTCAATCTGTAATCCCCACGTTTCAAGCTGACTACCATCATTCCTGTTCCAAAAAACTCTAAGACAAAGTGCCACAATGACTACTGCCCTGTAGCACCCACATCTGTAATAACGAAGTGCGTTGAAAGGCTGGTCACGGCACTCATCAACTCCTTCATCCCAGACATCCTGGACCCACTTCAACTTGCATACCATCCCAACAGATCCACGACGCAATCTCAACTGCACTCCACAATGCCCCCTGCCACCTAGACAAGAGGAATACACATGGGAAAATGCTGTTCATCAACTACAGCTCAGCGTTCAACAACATTGTGCCATCCAAGCTCTTCACCAAGCTCGGGACCCTGGGACTGAATACCTTCCTCTGCAATTAGATCCTTGACTTCCCGATGGGCCGACCCCAGGTGCTGAAGGTAGGCAACAACACCTTTGCCACGCTGACCCTCAACACGTGGGCCCCACAGGAGTGTGTGTTTAGCCCCCTCCTGTACTCCCTGTATACCCACGTCTGTGTGGCTACGCACGACTCCAACTCCATCACTCCAACTCCTAACCCAAGTCTGCTGAAGACACGGCGGCGGTAGGCCTGATCACCGACGGCGATGAGACCTGGCAGTGTGGTGCCAGGACAACAACCTCTTCCTCAACTCCAGCAAGATAAAGAAGCTGATCGTGGAGCACACTCCCATCCACATTGATGGGGCTATAGTGGAGCAGGTTGAGAGCTTCAAGTTCCTCGGCATCCACATCATTAAGGTATTAACATGGTCCACACAGACCCACAAAGTTGTGAAGAGGGCACGACAGTGCCTCTTCCCCCTCAGGAGGCCGAAAAGATTTGGCATGGGCCAACAGATTATGAAAAAGTTCTACAGCTGGACCATTTAGAGCATCTTGACTGGCTGCATCACCGCTTGGTATGGCAACTGCATGGCACCTGACCGCAAGGGGCTTCAGAGGGTGGTGAGTATGGCCCAGTACATTACTAGGGCCGAGCTCCATGCAATCCTGGACCTCTATACCAGGCGGTGTCAGAGGAAGGCCAAAAGTATTTTCAAAGACTCCAGCCACCCAAGCCATAGACATGGCAAGTGGTACCAGTACACCAAGTCTGGAACCAACAAGACACTGAACAGTTTCTACCCCCAAGCCATAAGACTGCTAAACAAGACTGCAAAATAGCTAATCAGATGGCTACTCGGACTATGTCCATTGACCCTTTTTTGCACCGACTCTCTTGCACTGATTCTATGCACATACACTGGACTCTACCCACACTCTAACACATACTTACACTGACACCCCAATACACACATACATACGACATACGCCAACACACACATAACACGTGCATACCTCTCACACACACTTTCACACTCACCATATACGCTGCTGCTACTGTCTTTTATCGATATGTTGCCTAGTCACTTTACCCCTAACTATATGTACATAGCTACCTCAATTACCTCGCACCCCTGCATATCGACTCACACAAACCACACTGCGTCGATGTTCGTGCTGCACTTGACTTTTAAAGGTAATTTACGCTCCAGCCACTTTCTGCTGGACATATCACGAACGGGATCTCAAGAAACATCAGGGACATTGCCTTTAAAAGTCAAGTGGAGTGTGATGCCGGCGCAGTGCATTCGTTTACATCCCAGTCTTAATCTGGGTCCTGACTACCGGGCTCAAAAGTAAAATGTGGGATGAGTGGGATAGTAACTACTCTCCAAGTAGGAGATGTATTTTGACATTCATTGATACCAGTGGAGGCTCCTCAGAGGAGGAAGGGGAAACATCCTACTCAGTGAACTGCAGAAAAGGTTATCCTTTTTATATAAAACTATACTAAATATATTTCACCAAATAACTGATTAAAACACACTGTTTTGTAATGAAGGTCTACAGTAGCCTCAACAACACTCTGTAGCTGTAGCACCATGGTGTACATGGAGGATAGCTATTTTCCATCCTCTTCTGGATACATTGACTTCAATACAAAACCTAGGAGTCTCATGGTTCTCACCCACTTCCATAGACTTACACAGTAATTATGACAACTCCGGAGGACGTCCTCTAACCTATCAGAGCTCTTGCTGCATGAACTGACATGTCATCCATCTAATCAAAGGTTCACATAATGAATCTGAAAGCATAAGCTAGCTAGCACTGCAGTGCATAAAATGCGGTGAGTAGTTGACTTAAAGAGAAAGAAAATAGTTGATCAGTTTTTAATGAACTAATTTCTTAGAAAATGAAGGAGAAGCAGCAGAGAGATAGAGAGAGAAAGAGCTACAGCAGCTATATATATATATATATATATATATATATATTTTTTTTTTTCACTTACTTAGCTAGTTAATGCAGGTAGCCAATTTAGCTGACTCAAACACCCGGCTCAAACAGAGAGGAAAGCTATTTATGTTAGCTAACTGACTAAGGCTAACACCGGAACTCTTCCAAGTCAAGGTACAGTGCATTTGGAAAGTATTCAGACCCCTCCACTTTTTACACATTTTGTTACGTTACAGCTTTATTCTAAAATGAATTAAATTGTTTTTTCCACTCATCAATATACACACAATACCCAATAATTACAAAGCCAAAACAGTTTTTTTGCAATTTCTGCAAATGTATAAACAATAAAAAGTATTCAGACCCTTTACTCAGTACTTAGTTGAAGCACCTTTGGCAGCGATTACAGCATTGAGTCTTCTTGGGCTACAAGCTTGTGAAATGATTGTCCACGAGAATCCAAATAGGTCAGATTAGGTTTGCAATGAAGAACTTCAATCAGACCCCCTTTCACCCGTAGAGGGGAGAGGAAAAAAACTAGTGGGGATTAACAACTCACTTCCTGTTGTAAATCAAGGGAGAAGATCCAGGCTTGCGATCTCCAAATTCTCAAAAGGAATGTGCTTTGTCTCAACAGACCCTTTTCCTGCTGAAACTCTAACACGTTCAAAAGCGAATACTGGAATAAATATTTATCATGCGGAACATGGGGAATGGTCAGAGGCGATAGAACACTCATGTCATTATGTTTGTTATAATGTGGTGTCATTAAAAATGTTATAAAGGAAATACTGTAACTTGGAAAGTATACCCACTACATATGACGTTTCCATATTATGCGTTGTGTATGTTATATAAAAAAGTATTAAAGTGTTTTTATTAAGAGAGGGATGTGATGTGAGAAGCTGTAAGATATAATTGTTTTCCATAACTTTGCACTGTGAGCAGTAACCCTCGCGAAGTCAGAGAGCTCGTCAGCCTGCTGGAACCGCCCCTTTCGAGCAAAAGGTAGAAATGATGGTTTACGAAGAAAACACATTGGACCAGAAAACCATGAAGGCGCACGTTTAAAATGGTTTGAACTTTAAATCTCCACACGAGGTGGAGACGATAAACTCACCCCCCGGACAATTACTGGTACGGCTGATTAGCTGTTCTATGTAAAGTATCTTCAAAAAACGAATTTAAGTAGGGCCATCCTGTTACTCTGCTCAAACCATCGTATTGCGCTACTCTCATCACCCCATTGGGGAACCATCGATACGCTGGCTATGGCTATCTTCAAAGAAGCATCTTTAAGAGCGAATGGAAGGAAACTCAACTATGTAGTTCTGTTCAGGACTACACGACAAGTCACAGGATACCGGACAGCTATGAAGAAGGAAAACGGGAGAAGAATTGTTGGAACCATTTCGGACAATCAGAGCTTTACAAGCGTGCCGCGAATGGGCCCAACCCCCTTTCCAAGGTGAACCCAGTCATTTCACAAAAATACATTCAGGATTTCTTACTCAAAGCGGTGGCGGTTCCTGTGCAAAGTATATGGTTACTGTAGGTGAGAGTAGTTTCTGAATGTACCAATGTTAAGTGTCCCTGTCCCTCTCTCTTTCCATCTCTTCTTTAACAAGCAGCCTTGTTGTCATTCTGCTGGGGACCTGTTTTCAGAGTATTAAGTCTCTAGTCAATAACCGGTGCAGACTGTGTATGTTTATCCTGTGTTCCCATTTAATTAGCTAGTCAATACATAATTAAACCAATTTATGTAGTACTGAATTATAAGTAAGGCTAGGGTTTTTCAGATGCAAGGGGGTTACGACTGTTTAGGATGGTGATATGATACAAGGTTGTGATTAATACGTTGACTGTTTATAGATGTGATAGGTAAAGACCTTTAGAGTTTAATTCGGGAGATAGTAACTCTTTAAAGAACTGCTCTCGTGGTGCCCCAGATCCTAATGAGTTAATTGTTACATGATTCATTTAATTGGGTAACAATTAAACATGGTCACTTAATTAGATAAATAACAGTCTTCAGATTCATGTTAAAGTCAAGTTATAACACTTAGCACACCTGTATTTCGGGAGTTTCTACCATTTTTCTCTGCACATCCTCTCAAGCTCGTTGGATGGGGAGCGTCACTGCACAGCTATTTTCAGGTCTCTCCAGAGATATTGGATTGGGTTCAAGTCCGGGCTCTGGTTGGGCCACTCAAGGACATTCAGAGACTTGTCCCAAAGCCACTCATGCGTTCTCTTGGCTCTGTGCTTAGGGTTGTTGTCCTGTTGGAAGGTGAACCTTTGCCCCAGTTTGAAGTCCTGAGTGCTCTGGAACAGGTTTTTAATCAAGGATCTCACTGTACTTTGCTCCGTTCATCTTCCCCTCGATCCTGAATAGTCTCACTGTCCCTGCCGCTAAAAAACATTGGCTTCCTCCAGACATGATGCTTGGCATTCAGGCCAAATAGTTAAATCTTGGTTTCATCAGACCAGAGAATCATGTTTCTCATTGTCAGAGTCCTTTAGGTGCCTTTTGGCAAACTCCAAGCAGGCTGTCAAGTGCCTTTTACTGAGGAGTGGCTTCCATCTTGCCAGTGCTGCAGAGATAGGAGAACATTCCAGAAGGACAACTATCTCCACAGAGGAATTCCAGAGCTCTGTCAGAGTGACCATTGGGTACTTGGTCACCTCCCTGACCAAGGCCCTTCTCCCCCAATTGCTCAGGCAGCCAGCTCTAGGAAGATACTTGGTGGTTCCAAACTTCTTCCATTTAAGAAGGATGGAGGCCAACATGTTCTTGGGGACCCTCAATGCTGCAGACATTTTTTTGGTACCTTTCCCCAGATCTGTGCCTCGACAAAATCCTGTCTTGGAGCTCTACGGACATATCCTTCTACCTCATGACATGCACTGTCAATTGTAAGACCTTATATAGACAGGTGTGTGCCTTTCCAAATAATGTCCAATAATCAATTGAATTTTACCACAGGTGGACGTCAATCAAGTTGTAGAAACATCTCAAGGGGGGACCTGAGCTCAATTTTGAGTCTCATCGCAAAGGGTTTGAATACTGATGTAAATAAGGTATTTCTATTTTTTTCCTAAAAACCTGTTTTCGCTTTGTCAATATGGCATATTGTGTGTAGATTGATGATGGAAAAACAATATTTTAGAATAGGCTGTAACCTACAACTAATTCATTAGTAAACCCACTACAATCACGCAGTACAGTGTACAGCAAGCAGTTACACCGACGGGCCCAGTGGCAATAGAATAACCAAAACAAGCTTACAGTGCATTCGGATAGTATTCAGACCCATTCTTTTGTTCCACATTTTGTTAGGTTGCTATGTCGACTATGACGTTAGCTAATATTGTGACGACGATGTAGGCTGTGAATAGTGGTTAGCAGTTATGGCATGATGGTGTGGTTTGGATAGGTTTTTTCGCCTGGTCACAGACCGCTGTTTTGCACTGAAGTCCACAAGCAAAGGGAAAAGGCGCGTAGATGCGAGACATAATTATACTTCGAGCAAATTGATGATGCTGTTCGTATATGTGGCTACTACAAGCATTTCGCTACACTCACAATAATATCTGCTAACCATACAGTATGTATGTGACCAATAAAATTGGATTTGATTTAAAAGTGAACTGTTTGTTCGGGTGTATCAGGAGTGTATTCATTCCGCTGATTCAGTTGAAAAACCTTTCTTAAACGGAAGCAAATGGAACAAAACGGAGATAGACCTAACTGAATTTGTCCATCAGAAACTCTCGTTTTGGTTGCAAAACGGAATGCAACTGTTTGGACTAATGTTCACACCCTAGATCAGCTAGATATAGGCAAGAGTGTACAAAGCGGCGCTGAATGTGACATTGTCTGTCACCTTGATTACTCCAATTTGTCTCTCAACCTGTGCACATACATTATAAACGTTCATTGGTAGCCTTGCTACCTCGTAATGGGTATAGGGCAAATTTGCGTACCATGTACTGTAGTAGCCTAAACCTATCGATGTTACAATGATCTGGGTGAATGGAATATGAACAACAGTCATCCAATATGCTGTAATAAGGCCATGCTCATAGAAAAGTCAAATCATCCTCCAATAATCTTAAAGGGTGTCCGCAACCGGAGGATACATATTCCAGCATCTTTGGGGCTTTGAAAACCACTATATAAATCATAAATCCCCTGTATTATTATTATTATTACATATAACTGATGTTGTTGGCTGACATTGTAGTTCTCCCAGCCCGGGATGGGGAGGGGGTTAGACTCTGGGCCCAGGGCCCCTGTCATCCTTCTCTACTCTCTCTGGTAGGGCACAGTGAGTGAGCAAGGAGCAGGTCCAATTGGGTCGGGAGATAAAGGCACAGCAATGCTGTGCCCAAGGCGGGCCCCCACCACCCCATGCCTATCACCACAACGACCGAGGAGGAGGAGGAGGCCAAGGGCACGCTAGCTGCATCTCCAATTTCATACATATGCATACCATCTGTCTGGATAAACACAGAAGCTTACAGTGTTATGATCTATTATGCTGCTGTCCCTGCCTGCTGCCTGCTGCTACAGTACAGTTGCTTCTGAAGTGTTTAGCGAGCAATTCCGAGAGGCAGTTAAAATGTGTGTTAAATTTGGTTGTTGTGGTTGTCATTGTCACTAAGCAATAAGCCGGGGCTGCCTTGCTAACTGGTGACGGCAGTAACACAGTGGAGATTTCAGGTTTTCTGACGTCTCTGCTTTACTGCGGCAGAATAAACAAACAGCAGAACCTATGGAGAATATCATTGGAAGACAGATCCCTCCGTTTACCCCCCTTTACTCCCCTTTGCATCGAGACGAAACTGGGCTGCTGCAGCTCCTTCTTCCCTTGCGTTTACAGTAGGCATCAGGAGAAATGAGCATAATCAACGACTTCAGAGTCAGCACAATTAGGCTTATTTATGGTGGTACTAAATGAGAGGATAAGACTATCTCTGTTCATTCATCAGAGCTCATCACATTACTAACAGAATCAATGAGAGGCCTAACCGATTCCTCATTATGGTTCTTAATAACGAGCACAGAGACAATGGAAAATGTATTGGGGTAATAATAACCGGTTTATTTATTAGGTGTAGAGACGACGGCATGTGTTTATCGAGCTATGGTACCAGCAATTTGTTGTATAGTAATTGAGGCAAGTTCTAACAATGACAATGTAGGGTTTTCTTTCAAGACATGGTTTAAAGAAATCAAGTATGAATTTTTCTTGTTTGGCCATAATTAGGGGTGGAATTAATTAGTTCAAGGTGAAATCATTCTTACATAGAATCCTATAGGATCCTACAGTAGAGACACGTATTCTCATTTCCACCCCATATTAGATGCCTGCCAGACACGGATGCACGGATGCACACACACACACACACACACACACACACACACACACACACACACACACACACACACACACACACACACACACACACACACACACCTCTCAAATGACAGTTCAACATACCAAAGATGCCAATTTAACATATCCACTGTCGGTTCTAAATCACAGGAGAGCAAAATGCATTCATTCCGCTCCCACCGTGCCCCAGCTCTACTTTGAACTTAAACCCCAATGCACGCCAAGCGGCTCGCCACTCTGTGGCTCCCCAGTAACCACAGGTTGGGTCAGCTATTCATCACCTTTGCTGCGACTGCTATTTTGAATGGCAGCCACTTAGAGTGTCTGACAGGCAGCAGCCCCTGCAGCAGTGGAACGGACTCCGGTTGATATCCCACCCACCCCCTGCTCTCAAGCATACTGTTGATAAGGCAATATAAACGAGGAGAGGAAAAATGTGTAATTTGCATTCTATCCCTTTCTAAAGGGGAACATCAAAATGCAATGCCACAGAACCTTTCAAAAAAGGGAAAAATGCATCAAAGTGGTACCTGCATATTTAGTGCATTATGTGGTAAAATTCCATAACTGGTGCCAGGTGTCCATATTACACTCTTAATAAAAACACCCTGTCTCTGTATTATATTATATATTAACCCAAGTTCACCAGAACACAATCTATTCAATCTTGAATCTGTCCCATTGACAATATCCAATAGCCAACACCGCTATAACAAATAGGTCTAATGCTAGGCCAACGTACTGTGTCCATAAAGCAGCCAGCAGTGCCTGGTGTCTCAGTGAGGTAGTCTGTACTGTAATTCTGTATTTCATTCACACAGGCTATATCCACACCAACCAAGTCCTGCTCAATATCAGTATCTACCCTCAATTCAAACTCGTTAACCCTGGGGTTCTACTAAACTAACATATGGAATTGTTTTAAGATGGTCATACCATGGATCATTTAGATATTTGATTTTAAATGATATGACCCCAGTAGGTATAAAAAAAAGATATACAGTATGAGTCAAAAGTTCGGACACACCTACTTTTTTCATCATTTTTTCTGTCCAAAGTAGCCATTCGTTGCCTTGATGAAGCTTCGCTCTTTGGCATTCTCTCAACCAGCAGAAAAGGACTGCTTTTCCAACAGTTTTGAAGGAGTTCCTACATATGCTGAGCACTCATTGGCTGCTTTTCCTTCATCCAAAACCATCTCAATTGGGTTGAGGTCAGGTGATTGTGCAGGCCAGGTCATCTGATGCAGCACTCCATCACTCTCCTTCTAGGTGAAATAGCCAACCTAATGAAGTTGGTTGAGAGAATGCCAAGAGCGTGCAAAGCTGTCATCAAGGCAAAGGGTGGCTACTTTGAAGAATCTCAATTATAAAATATATTTAGATTTGTTGAACACTTTTTTTAGTTACAACATGATTCCATGTGTGTTATTTCATAGTTTTGATGTCTTCACTATTATTCTACAATGTAGAAAATAGTTTTTGTTATTTTTTTTGAATAAGTAGGTGTCCAAACTTGTGACTGGTACTGTATATAAAAAATATTATTTGATAAAAGTCTCCCTTTTCCACAGTGGGATCATATTAGTTCGTAGGCCAAACGGTGCGGATGCCACAGATAGAGGTTGGCACATCGGTGGTACCAACTTCAGCCCCATGGGGCTTGTGAGGACCGTAGAGCAAAACGGACAACCTTTCAGACGCTACTGATGTTTTTGTGAAAATACTGATTTTCGGGATGTCTCCAGGTCTGACAAACAGCGCTGCAGCTCTGCGGGAGGCCGACATGCGGTGGACTGAGAAACAGATTTTGTTATTATGTCAATTAGATCGATCGATCTTAATTAAACAAACATGAGTTGAGAGATGTCAGAGATGTTGCTACAGTATATCAGGTTGGGATGTTATAAAGTTAGCCTCTTGGTGCAGTAGAAGCACAGTACGCTTCCTCCTGCAGCCTGGCAGTGGCAGTGTCCTCCCTCTCCCTCCCTCTGTCTCCACCCCCCGTCCCCTTTCATTCGCTAGTGCTGCTCGTTGGCAGTTGGCAATGGGCTTTTCAATGGGCCCCAGCAGCTTAGCCCAGTGCCAGGCTTCCTACCCAGGGACCACATGCTAAATCTCAACACAGATAATATTTCAAACATAATATTTCAACAAGACTACACCCGGGTGCAGTGGCTTCACTCTCATTTCACTCTCAACTCCTCAACAAAACTGTTTTAAAAGCCCCTCTGCTAATGCATGCATCTCTCTTCCCCCTCTCTTTCTCACTGTCAATCGCCCATATCTCTCTGACATCCCCACCCTGTGTGCGCGGCTGGTGTGTAATTGGTTCATCTGTTCAGTGCTCTGTGTCTGTGTGTATCTGTGTATGCGTTTGTGTTTGCTCATTTGTGTGTGTGTGTGTGTGTGCTATTGGTGGCTTTGGCACAAGGCTCCAAGCCTGATGATCTTAGTGTCTCGGTGGCAGCAGCGTTTCACACAAGGGACCGTCCACAGACATAAGCACAGCATGTCCTATTAGCTGTAATGGGCCCAGGCTGGTAAAACATGGGGAAACAGTGGGATTGTAAAAGGAATTAACCAATTGCATACCACCACTGATGCGATATACTTATGTCATGTTCATAGCTCCAGGTAGCTATGAGTTGTCAGCGCCTTTCTCTCTTCTTCAAGTACATTTCGATTTTCCATGTATGTTTTTCTATGTACAGTCAGGTCCAAAATGATTTGCACCCCTTGTAAAAATGAGCATAATAAATAATACAAATACTGAGCTATATTGTATGATAAAAATAATAATAATAATCATCATAAATTGCTTCAACTGGTCCTGGGGCTTTTTTTAAGGTCACATGAACTTGAACATGAACTTTACATTTTAGTAAACCAAAAACCTAGTTGCCTCTGCCAGGAGGCTGATATATGGCCGCAATTGGAATTTCCAGCAAGACTATAACCCCAAGCACACATCAAAATCCACAAAGAAACGGTTAAGTGACAACAAAAATTAACATTTTGCAATGGCCATCTCAGTCTCTGGACTTGAAGCCTATTGACAACATGTGGTTTGAATTGAAGAGGACAGTCAATAAGCGAAGATGAAGGATATCAAAGATCTGGAAAGATTTTGTATGGAAGAACATTCTAAGATCACTCCCAATATATTCTCAAATCTCATAAAACATGTAGGAAAAAGGCTCAGTGCAGTTATCCTGGCAAGGTGATGTATTAAAAGCTATTGAAAACCGTTGCCAATCATTTTGACCCATATCTTTTGGAAAAAATATATATATTACTTGTTAAACAAAATCTTTTTATCTGTTGTATTGTATTAGTATAAAATTATATATATATTTTTTTATGATACAATATAGCTCAGTACTTGTATTATTTTATACAGTCATTTATGCTCATCTTTATCAAGGGTGCTAATAATTTTTTGACCTGACTGTACATACATCATTTTCCATTTACATTCAACATCTTTCCTTTGCATTTAATCTTCTGTTTACATTTGGACTTTCCTAGAGGGAATGAAAGTGTGTATTTTGTAAAGTCATAGTTTAAAGTTAAAGAGCAGAAAAGTAACCGTGTGTGCAGTACAGTATATTGGATGGGTATCGTTCAAGACAGATGTAATCATCCACTTACTGCAAGACAGTAACATGTTTTTCCCAATAAGGGGCTAAAGCTCGAGCAAATGCCTGGGTATCCCTTCATTTTACAACCTGTAAATACATAGTAACAAAAAGTAAATACATAGTAACAATTTAGTCTTAAACGTACTTACTAGGAACCAAGCAAGCACTACATAGATGTTTAGTAATAATATAGGTAAGTACAAGTTAGTAAGGTAAGTACCAGCTTATTGCCTAGTCATGCCAGTCCCTTTCAAATTAATACATAACGGCGTTATTACCAATTATACAACGGGTGGGTCTAATCCTGTATGCTGATTGGTTCAAATCGCATTCCATCCTGTGTCTATTCCACAAGTTAACACCGGCTAAACCTATGACGAAATGCCTATTTATTCTGTTACATCTGACTGCGCAATCCACTGCCTCATCAGCTCATCCAGGCAATTTGTATCCTAGATCCACAGTGTAAAACGCATCTAGACATTATCTCCCATTTCTTTTAGACTAGATTAGTAATAACCTCGCTGTCTGTCTCTCCAAACATTTGCAACATTGTTTCAATATTGAAATTAGATCTCCAGCTGTCTCATGGTAATGAATGTGTTGGGAGTCGGGATGAGACAGACAAAAAGGCTGGCAGCTTTTCTCAGCCTGTCGAAATTATGAATCAGCTTACATTTTATGGATATATACAAAGAAATGTCAATAGAAAAACACAAAATACAGGTAGTTTTGAAGTAATTGTGTTATCTTTGTAGTTGGCTAACTGTTCTGAACAGTGGCCTGCGAAATTGCAAATTATTAGATCATTATTATGGATGTATCCCCCCCCAAAAAAAATCACAAGAAAACTACTTAAACAAATGCAAATGCATCAACTTTGCTGTTATTCTGGCTACTGATGTGACTCTGTTAGCCAAAGATGGCTAGCTAGCAAGCAAGGGATAAGAACGTTGCCAGCCATCATGGCAAAGAAACATTTAGAACGAACGACTGGGTCGCGTCCATAGATTTAGAACAAAATGACTTAAATGAGTCGTGTCTCGGGCAACCAAACCGATAGAATGACTGACCAGCCGGTTTGGGTAGCAAACCTACATTTGTGTCGGGACTATATCTCGTGGAAGGATGAACTAGTATGAATAAAGTAATCAAAATAACGTTTCTAATGAAAATATGTCAATCATTATTTGAATATGTTGGTATCTCGTTGCATAAAGGTGACAATCCCCTTGAAGCCGGTGTTTGGAGGATATATTGGCCAAACACCGGCTTCTTGGGCATTATCACAAATAAATACCTTCAAGTCATCATCTTGTGTTGATATTCTCTGCCGTTGTTTCTATGTACTTTGCCTTTAGTTACCATGTATGTTCGTAGGAACAGGTCTGTAAAATGAAATGGTGTGTCTGTTTCCACGTAGATACACTGTAGTTACTTTGAGGTACCACAACAGCAAATCTGTCCGTGATCTTACCCTGTTGTTACATGGTACCACCATCACACTTACAGGGTAGGTAGGAGGTAAGAATTAAGTGTATAAAATTAAGTGGTGTCTGTTTCCACATACACGGGCATCACGCACCCAATATTTTAGAGGGGGCACGAAGTAGGTGTGGATAGATGGATCGTGGTCCGGAGAAGTGTTGGAGAATTTAGCATTTTTCAAACACCAGAAACAGATTTTTCCTGGAATCTAGAGCCATAATCATTATGCCTAATTCTAGGTAAAAATTGTATTTTATTTTTCTGCATATGTTATCTAAACATACCTTTTAACCTATTCAATTGTCATTTTAATTGATGATTTACATTGATTCTTTAATACATTTATTTTATTTATTTATTTTTTAACCCCTTTTTCTCCCTAATTTCGTGATATCCAATTGCGATCCAATTACGATCTTGTCTCATCGCTGCAACTCCAGAACGGGCTCAGGAAAGGCGAAGGTCGAGCCATGTGGCCTTCGAAACATGACCCACCAAACCGGGTTTCTTTACACCTGCCCGCTTAACCCGGAAGCCAGTTGCACCACTGTGCCAGAGGAAACACAGTTCAACTGATGACCGAAGACAGCCTGCAAGTGGCCGGCTGCACCACTCGGGAGGCCCAATTTTTAATAACTTTTATGCCTTCACGCCTTCATTTAGTACAACTGCCACACTGGTATATAATATCATAACCTTAAATATGCTTCTCTGCATCTCTGATAAAATCTGGATAAATGATTGAAAGGAATGTGAGTCTTATCCAGTACATTTGGTAATTGCTTGCTTTTCTAAAGTCTAGCAACCTTGCCAGCAGGCATGCCAGCTAAGATAGTTAGACAAGCTATTCTAACTTGATAGCTAGTTAGGTGGATGGGAGATTTGGAACCTATCTAGCTTACTAGCTAAAGCCAACATCATAAAATTGCTAGGTGGCTAGTATCAAATAAAATGTATTTATAAATCCCTTTTTACATCAGCAGATGTCACGAAGTGCTTATACAGAAATCCAGCCTAGAACACCAAACAGCAAGCAATACAGATGTAGAAGCACAGTGGCTAGGAAAAACTCCCTAGAAAGGCAGGAACCTAGGAAGAAACCTTGAGAGGAACCAAGCTCTGAGGGGTGGCCAATCCTCTTCTGGCTGTGCCGGGTAGAGATTATAAGAGTGAGAGATCATTATTCAAGATGTTCAAACATTCATAGATGACCAGCAGGATCAAATAATAATCACAGTGGTCGTAGAGGGTGCAACAGGTCAGCTTTTCATAGCCGAGCATTCGGAAGTTGAGACAACAGGTGCGGTTGAGAGAGAGAGAGAGAGAGAGAGAGAGAGAGAGAGAGAGATTAGAGGAGCATACTTAAGTTCACACAGGACACCAGATAAGACAGGAGAATTTCACCAAATAGGTCAGACTGACCCTAGCCCCTTGGCACATAGACTATTGCAGCATAGATATTGGAGGCTGAGACAGGGGAGGTCGGAGGACACTGTTGCCCTGTCCGATGATACCCCTGGACAGGGCCAACCAGGATATAACCCACCCACTTTGCCAAAGCACAGCCCCCACACCACTAGAGGGATAACAACAGACCACCAACTTACTACCCTGAGACAAGTCTGAGCATATCCCACAAAGATCTCCTCCACCGCACAAGCCCGCACAGGACAATCACGTCAGTGACTCAAGCCGAGTATAGTGAAAAAAGCCTGGCATGACGTGACGCACCCCTCCTAGGGATGGCACGGAAGAGCACTAGTAAGCCAGTGACTCAGCCCCTGTAATAGGGTCAGAGGCAGAGAATCCCAGGGGAGAGAGGGGAGCCAGCCAGGCAGAGACAGCAAGGGTCACTCCAGTTTACCTTCACACCCCTGGGCCAGACTACACTCAATCATAGGACCCACTGAAGAGATGAGTCTTCAGTAAAGACTTATAGGTCGAGACAGTGTCTCTCGTCTCTCACAGGGATAGGCAGACCATTCCATAAAAATTGAGCTCTATAGGAGAAAGTCCTACCTCCAGCTGTTTGCTTAGAAATTCTAGGGACAATAAGGAGGCCTGCTTTTTGTGACCGTAGCGTACATGTAGGTATGTAAAGCAGGACCAAATTGGAGAGAAAGTTAGGAGAAAGTCCATGTAATTATTTTTAGGTTAGCAGTAAAACCTTGAAATCACCCTAGCCTTAACAGGGGCACTGGAGTAATATGATTACATTTATTGGTTCTGGTCAAGATTATAGCAGCTGTGTTTAGCAATAACTGAAGTTTATTTAGTGCTTTATCCAGGTAGCCTGAGAGTAGAGCATTGCTGCATTATTTTTTGAAAAAAAAGTTTATTATTTTTGCAATGTTACGAAGATGCCCTTGAATTTTTTTTATACGCTCAACAAAAGAGAGATCAGGATCCAGAGTAAGGCAGAGGCCCTTAACAGTTTTATTTGCGAGGACTGTACAACCATCAAAATTAATTGTCAGATCAAACAGCAGATCTCTTTGTTTCTTGGGACCTAGAACTAGCATCTCTGTTTTGTCTGAGTTAAAAAGTCAAAAATGTGCCGCCATCCACTTCCTTATGTCTGAAGCACATGCTTCCAGGGTAAGCAATCTTGGGGCTTCACCATGTTTCATCGGGCATTACAGCTGTGTATCGTCCTTCATAGCAGTGAAAGTTGCCTTTGGGTTTCTGAAAGACATCACCAAGCGGTAGAATATATAGTGTGAACAATAGTGGTCCTAAAACGGAACCTTGAGGAACTCCGAAATGTACAATTGATTTGTCAGAGGATAAACCATCCACAGAGAGAAAGTTATATATTTTTGACAGATAAGATCTAAACAAGGCACAAACTTGTCCATGTAGAGATAAAGTAAGGTTTCCAATCTCTCCAAAAGAATGTGGTGATCGATGGTGTCAGGGTTACAGCCTGAATTTAGATTTTGTGTTAGATTTTGTGTCACTGATCTAAACTTAATACCACATAATGTCGAAGTGGAATTATGTTATGGCACTGCTAAATAACTTCAGGAGTTAACATTTGCTTCACAAAAATCTCTTCCCAACTATTTTGCAATCTGTATGGCACAGTTGTCAACATCCTGGTCCTCAAATGAAACTGGTATACTTTCCTATTTATGCTATTTTTATTCCTCCGCCAGTTAGTTTTGATCCTTTATATTGGGCAGACAGACCAGTTCCCTGCCTCCTCCCGCTGCCACCGGCCTCCTCCAGTTTTGATCCTTTATATTGGGCCGACAGACCAGTTCCCTGCCTCCTCCCGCTGCCACCCGCCTCCTCCAGTTTTGATCCTTTATATTGGGCCGACAGACCAGTTCCCTGCCTCCTCCCGCTACCACCCGCCTCCTCCAGTTCTGATCCTTTATATTGGACAGACAGACCAGTTCCCTGCCTCCTCCCGCTGCCACCTGCCTCCTCCAGTTTTGATCCTTTATATTGGACAGACAGACCAGTTCCCTGCCTCCTCCCGCAACCACCTGCCTCCTCCATTTTTGATCCTTTATATTGGGCAGACAAACCAGTTCCCTGCCTCCTCCCGCTGCCACCCGCCTCCTCCAGTTTTGATCCTTTATATTGGACAGACAGACCAGTTCCCTGCCTCCTCCTGCTGCCACCTGCCTCCTCCAGTTTTGATCCTTTATATTGGGTAGACAGACCAGTTCCCTGCCTCCTCCCGCTGCCACCCGCCTCCTCCAGTTTTGATCCTTTATATTGGACAGACAGTCCAGTTCCCTGCCTCCTCCTGCTGCCACCTGCCTCCTCCAGTTTTGATCCTTTATATTGGGTAGACAGACCAGTTCCCTGCCTCCTCCCGCTACCACCTGCCTCCTCCAGTTTTGATCCTTTATATTGGACAGACAGACCAGTTCCCTGCCTCCTCCCGCTGCCACCCGCCTCCTCCAGTTTTGATCCTTTATATTGGGCCGACAGACCAGTTCCCTACCTCCTCCCGCTGCCACCTGCCTCCTCCAGTTTTGATCCTTTATATTGGACAGACAGACCAGTTCCCTGCCTCCTCCCGCTGCCACCCGCCTCCTCCAGTTTTGATCCTTTATATTGGGCAGATACACCAGTTCCCTACCTCCTCCCGCTGCCACCTGCCTCCTCCAGTTTTGATCCTTTATATTGGACAGACAGACCAGTTCTCTGCCTCCTCCCGCTGCCACCTGCCTCCTCCAGTTTTGATCCTTTATATTGGACAGACAGACCAGTTCCCTACCTCCTCCCGCTGCCACCCGCCTCCTCCAGTTTTGGGGTAATGCTGTAATCAATTGGTTCTACTCTTGGATTGAGCAGACCTTTCCCGTACAATTCTGATAACTCCATGAAGGACATAACTCTACCTTTTAAATTGACAATATCATTTAAGAACATAATACCCTTGTCAAACATCTTTCCCATAAATACACGTATTTGATCAACCAGCACATTTGAATTCAGCCATTATATTTGTTGTAATATTTGTTCTATCTTTTCAGGGGGATGAAATTGAAATTTAAGCCAGTTCTGCAATGGTTGTCTGAAAAATAGAGATACTTAGAAAAAAGTAACATTTTCAATTAATTGAAATGAGACATGGCAATCTGCACAAAGGCAAAAAGGCCATTTTTAAACAATGGATGAGCTTTTCTTAGTAATCTACTTGAGAACCATTTAGGGTTCCAATAAAACTTTTGAATGAGTGAAGCTTTTAGAGAGGTTTAGTGCTTTTATATTTAATAATCTCAACCCACCCAATTTAAATTCATTATATAGAGAGGCAGGTTTTATTTTGTCTGGTTTAGCGTCCCAGATAAAGCGAAATATTTTTTGCTCATATGATTTGAAAAACGAATCATCAGGAGTAGGCAGCGCCATAAGTAAGTGAGTAAACTGAGATATGACTAAGGAGTTAATCAGGGCAATTTTTCCATAAATAGAAAAGTATTTACCTCTCCATGGTTGCAGGATTATGTTAATTTTTACAAGTTTTCTATTGAAATTCATTGTGGAGAGCTTATATATATCTTTGTGATATGAATACCGAGCATGTCTACTTCACCATCAGCCCATTTTATAGGTAAACTGCAGGGTAATGTAAAAGTTGTATTTTTTAAGGATCCAATATCTAACATTGTACACTAATCAGAATTAGGTTTTAGTCCAGAGAGTACAGAAAAGTTATCTAGATCTTTGGATCTGAGATCCAGGGAACTAATTTGCGGACTTAATATAAAACTTGAGTCGTCAGCATACATGGACACCTTTGTTTTTAAGCCTTGGATTTCTAATCCTCTAATGTTGTTGTTTAATCTGATTTTAATTGCTAGCATTTCGATGGCCATAATGAATAGACATGGTGACAGCAGACAACCTTGTTTAACTCCTCTTGACAATTCAAAACTCTCTGAGAAGTAGCAGTTATTTACTATTTTACACCTGGGGTTGTTATACATTATTATTTTTTACCCATTTTATAAAGAGAATTACCGAAATTTAAAAAATGAAGGCATTTATAAATAAAATCCAGTCTTATTTTATCAAATGCTTTTTCAAAATCCACTATAAATACCATTCCTGGCTTCTTATGTTGTTCATGATGTTACAGGTATGCCTAGTTACAGTTTTGACTTAAATCGACTTAAAAATCTATGACAAGACTTTAAAATGGCTCTCTACCAATTATTAACAACCAACTTGACAAGACCTGAATAACTGTAATATCCTATGTTTCTCGGAGTCGTATTTATCTCTTTATTAACAACAGCTGGTGCGCAATCTCTAATATTAAGACAGTCTTGAGGTTCTGCAAGCCTGAGTTAGAATACCTCATGATAAGTTGTAGACCATTCAAATTACCATACTATTTTTATCTATACTTTTCCTAGCTGATGCTGGCAGTAAGACCGCAATCATCCAGCTGTATAGGGCCATAAGCAAATAAGAAAATGTTCATCCAGAGGCGGTGCTCCTAGTGGCCGGTGATTTTAATGCAGGGAAACTGAAATCCATCTTACCTGATTTCTACCAGCATGTCACCTGTGCAACTACAGGCAAAAAAAACTCTTGATCACCTTTACTCTACACATAGAAGCGCATACAAATCTATCCCTCACCCTTCATTTGGCAAATCTGACAATAACTCTATCCTCCTGATTCCTGCTTGAAAACAAAAACTCAAAAAGGAAGTACCAGTGACGCGACCAATACGGAAGTGGTCCGATGAAGCGGATGCTAAGCTACAGGACTGTTTCGCTAGCACAGACTGGAATATGTTCCGGGATTCATCTGATGGCATTGAGGAGTTTACCACATCAATCCATCAAGTGCATCAACAACATCGTCCCCACAGTGAATGTGCGTACATATCCCAACCAGAAGCCATGAATTACAGGAATAATCCATACTTAGCTAAAGGCTGGACCTGCCACCCAAGTCATAGACTGTTCTCCCTGCTACCGCACGGCAAGTGGTACCGATACACCAAGTCTGGAACCAATAGGACCCTTCATGGCTGCCAGCGAATGATGAAACAGAGGCTGCTAATGAGACATCACAACATGAGCCACGAAAAGGTGAGAGGGTCCGCAGGTTAACTGAAAAGGGCAGAGAACTGCGCAACGAAAGGTGGAGACAGCTCAAACATCGTTTCAGGGTCAGCTATGAGAAGTGGAATGCTCTGGTAACGGAAGCAAAACTGTCACTGACAGCCGGTTGCTCTGAAGATCTACTAGAAGACCTCTTAAACAAGATTAGCCATACCTCTACAGAGCTAAACCTTGTCTATGTAAATTTGCGTCAAATCGACATACCCGACAACAATATACGCCGCAGAGTTGATACTTGTGAAGCAGTTACAATGTCTATTATCAAGACTGTAAGGTGTCATTTAAAAGGCAGGGAAGAAGGTCAAAGTAACCAGATAGAGCTGCACTGGAAGGACAGCAATTCCTTGTGCATGTCCGAACTCTCACATACAGTGCCTTGCGAAAGTATTCGGCCACCTAGAACTTTGCGACCTTTTGCCACATTTCAGGCTTCAAGCATAAAGATATAAAACTATTTTTTATGTGAAGAATCAACTACAAGTGGGACACAATCATGAAGTGGAACGACATTTATTGGATATTTCAAACTTTTTTAACAAATCAAAAACTGAAACATTGGGCACAAATTAAAATAGTGAAACATTTAAAAAGTTATTATTTTTAGCTAAAACTATACCTTGTACTGTATATTCACATCACCAAATAACTGATTAAAACACACTGTTTGGCAATGAAGGTCTACAGTAGCCTCAACAACACTCTGTAGGGTAGCACCATGGTGTAGCCGGAGGACAGCTAGCTTCTGTTCCTCTGAATACATTGTCTTCCATACAAATCCTAAGAGGCTTCCATAATCTTACACAGTAATTATGACAACTTCCAGAGGACATCCTCCAACCTATGAGAGATTTTGCAGCATGAACTGACATGTTGTTCACCCAATCAAAGGATCAGACACTTAATCTAGCACTACAGCTAGCTAGCACTGCAGTGCAAACATTGTAGTGAGTAATTGACTCAGAGAAAGAAAGACAATAGTTTAACAGTTTTGAACAAATTAATTTATGAAAAAATGGATGAGCAAAAGAGAGCGAGAGAGAGAGAGACAGAGAGAGAGAGAGAGAGAAAGAACTAGCTATATATATATATTTTAAATCACTTTCACTTACTTAGGTAGCAAATGCAGCTAGCTAGTTTAGCCTACTCAAACACCTGGCTCAAACAGAGGGATGCTATTTTAGCTAGCTGGCTATGACCATCCAAAACTGGAACTCTTCCAAGTCAAGGTAAGCTTTTGGTTTTACAAATGTATTGCCACCAGGGTCCACCCGTGTAAATGCTAAACTGCTTACTGACTGTACACTGTACTGCACGGTTGAAGCGGGTTTACTAATGCGTTAGTTCTATTAGCTATGTGGACTATGATGTTACATTAGCTAAAATGGTGACAGCAATGTAGGCTGTGTGTAACAGATATGAAGGATTGGCTTGTAAAGTTTTTTTCGCCTGGTCACAGACAGCTGATGTGTTGTGCATTGAAGTGCACAAGCGAAGGGAAGAGGCGAGAGGAGGAGAACACATTGATGCGAGAAGGAATACAACAAGCTGTTTGTATGTGGCTATGAAAGTGAACTGTTTGAAAGTGATCAGAGGTGTATTCATTCCGACAATTCTGTTGAAAAACATTTTTTTAAATAGAAGCAAATGGAACGAAATGGGGATAAACATACCTAAATTTGTCCAATTGAAACTCTCATTTGCAACTGTTGGACTAATGATTACACCCTAGATGCAGCTAGATTCAGGCAAGAGTGTGCAAGGCAGTATTGAATGTGTCATTGTCTGTCATCTTTCTCTCAACCTGTGTGCACCTACGTTGTAAACGTTCATTCATAGGCTAGTCTAAACCTATCGATGTTACATTGAACTGGGTGAATGGAATATGAATGACCGTTGTCCAATTACGCTGTAATAGAAAAAAGGCATGCTCCTAAAAAAAAAAAGATCATCCTCCCTCATCTTAAACGGCACCAACTGCCACTGGTATGAAAAAACCCTCAAATAAAAGGTAACATTCCGTACTGTCACCTCATATAAAACATTTGTTCTCAAATCCAAAATGCTGGAGTATAGAGCCAAATAAACATTTTAGCTTCACTGTACAAATAAATACATAGGGGAGTGTAGAAACATGCATAAACTTAAACCATTCCATTCTCCCTGTCCCTCCATTTTTTGTTTCTCTCCTTTAAATTCAATGCTGGGATTAATCCCTTAGCTCAACTGTAGAGTTGCACCGCTCTGAAATTGCAATGGGAGAGAGAGAGAGAGAGAGAGAGAGAGAGAGAGAGAGAGAGAGAGAGAGAGAGAGAGAGAGAGAACTAGAACTAATTGGGTCTCTGACACTGCGCATGTAGGAAATGCTACATTCAGGGAGAATGTAACGGTGAAAGCTTTGATCTTTGACAACAGCTAAATAGACCCTGTGAAGTGTGGCTTATGGACATTTGCTTTTCTTCTTTTCGATATCAACTATTTCATTCCTTCCCTCTTTCTCTCTCTCTCTCTTTCTCTGGATTCACTGTGTCTCTGTGTGTGGTTGTGTGGTGGAGATGGTGTGTGTGTGTGTGTGTGTGTGTGTGTGTGTGTGTGTGTGTGTGTGTGTGTGGAGATGGTGTGTGTGTGTGTGGTGGAGATGGTGTGTGTGTGTGTGTGTGTGTGTGTGGTGGAGATGGTGTGTGTGTGTGGTGGAGATGGTGTGTGTGTGTGGTGGAGATGGTGTGTGTGTGTGTGTGTGGTGGAGATGGTGTGTGTGTGTGTGTGTGTGTGTGTGGTGGAGATGGTGTGTGTGTGTGTGTGTGTGTGTGTGGTGGAGATGGTGTGTGTGTGTGTGTGTGTGTGGTGGAGATGGTGTGTGTGTGTGTGTGTGGTGGAGATGGTGTGTGTGTGTGTGTGTGTGGTGGAGATGGTGTGCGGTGTGTGTGTGTGTGTGTGTGTGTGTGTGTGTGTGTGTGTGTGTGTGTGTGTGTGTGTATATTTGTCCCAGGGTGTGTCATGGGGTGCATGTTCTGGTGTGTGTGTTACTGTGTGTGTGTGTCATTGTGTGTGTTGGAATGTGTAGCAGGTCTTGCTACTTTTCAGCTTTGTGTTCTGGTGTATTGGTAACGAACAGGACTCTGGACACTAGTTGCCGGTCCTGGTGTTTTATTTATCTGGATTGGATTAAATAAATTCATTGAAATAAATGGTGAGCTTCTCAATGCTGCACACAATGCACAACTAACGTGAGGAGAAGCAAAGTGAGCGAGTGCCTGCACATGGGAAGCTACAGACACCCTGCTAGCATGTACTGTGGCTAGCTACCCTTACATTGCACCACTCGGTTGAAAACTCTTCAAACAGAATGATATGTAATCAAAAACAGTTCACTAGAAATACAACAATATTGAAATACATGCTATCAAATGTACATTACGTTTTCCAAAACGTCTATACCATATGTACATTTGTGCACACCAGCGGCAGTCGGTGCTGTTTAAGATTAGGGAAGACACTTGTTTAATGCGCATGGCCTTACTTCTGTTGCAGCACATTGGATGACTGTCATTCATATTCCATTCACCCAGTTCAATGTAACATCGATAGGTTTAGGTTACTGTCATTCATATTCCATTCACCCAGCTCAATGTAACACTAAGTAGTAACATTAACATGATGCCTTCTAATTGCAGCCGCTGTGCTCGCCTTACGGCGAGGATAGCTGTACTGCAAGCCCAGCTTCAGACGCAATCGTTAGGCAAGGGTAATTTTAGTGTAGGAAAGGATGAAACAGCGTCTGTGCCACCAGTAAGTACAGATAGTAGTATAAATCCCCTGGCACAGTCCCCGCAGCCGGACAATTTTCTCACGGTTTCTGGAAGGAAATGCTGTAGGAACGCTCAACCGGTGTCGCTCATTCAGCCGACAGAAACTTTCAACCGGTTTTCCCCATTAAGCAGCGGGTCGGTGTCAGAGGCCGAGTCTTCTCTGGTCTCTACTCCTCCCGTTACGGGGTCTGAGACGCCGAAGCTTCCCACCATTAGCTCTGACAAATTGAAAACTCTAGTCATTGGCGACTCCATTACCCGCAGTATTAGACTTAAAGCGAATCATCCAGCGATCATACACTGTTTACCCGGGGGCAGGGCTACCGACGTTAAGGCTAATCTGAAGATGGTGCTGGCTAAAGCTAAAACTGGCGAGTGTAGAGAGTATAGAGATATTGTTATCCACGTCGGCACCAACGATGTTAGGATGAAACAGTCAGAGATCACCAAGCGCAACATAGCTTCTGCGTGCATATCAGCTAGAAAGATGTGTCGGCATCGAGTAATTGTCTCTGGCCCCCTCCCAGTTAGGGGGAGTGAACTCTACAGCAGAGTCTCACAACTCAATCGCTGGTTGAAAACTGTTTTCTGCCCCTCCCAAAAGATAGAATTTGTAGATAATTGGCCCTCTTTCTGGGACTCACCCACAAACAGGACCAAGCCTGACCTGCTGAGGAGTGACGGACTCCATCCTAGCTGGAGGGGTGCTCTCATCTTATCTACCAACATAGACAGGGCTCTAACTCCTCTAGCTCCACAATGAAATAGGGTGCAGGCCAGGCAGCAGGCTATTAGCCAGCCTGCCAGCATAGTGGAGTCTGCCACTAGCATAGTCAGTGTAGTCAGCTCAGTTATCACCATTGAGACCGTGTCTGTGCCTCGACCTAGGTTGGGCAAAACTAAACATGGCGGTGTTCGCCTTAGCAATCTCACTAGGATAAAGACCACCTCCATTCCTGTCATTACTGAAAGAGATCATGATACCTCACTTCTCAAAATAGGGCTACTTAATGTTAGATCCCTTACTTCAAAGGCAATTATAGTCAATGAACTAATCACTGATCATAATCTTGATGTGATTGGCCTGACTGAAACATGGCTTAAGCCTGATGAATTTACTGTGTTAAATGAGGCCTCACCTCCTGGCTACACTAGTGACCATATCCCCCGTGCATCCCGCAAAGGCGGAGGTGTTGCTAACATTTACGATAGCAAATTTCAATTTACAAAAAAAAAAAAAATGACGTTTTCGTCTTTTGAGCTTCTAGTCATGAAATCTATGCAGCCTACTCAATCACTTTTTATAGCTACTGTTTACAGGCCTCCTGGGCCATATACAGCGTTTCTCACTGAGTTCCCTGAATTCCTATCGGATCTTGTAGTCATTGCAGATAATATTCTAATCTTTGGTGACTTTAATATTCACATGGAAAAGTCCACAGACCCACTCCAAAAGGCTTTCGGAGCCATCATCGACTCAGTGGGTTTTGTCCAACATGTCTCTGGACCCACTCACTGTCACAGTCATACGCTGGACCTAGTTTTGTCCCATGGAATAAATGTTGTGGATCTTAATGTTTTTCCTCATAATCCTGGACTATCGGACCACCATTTTATTACGTTTGCAATTGCAACAAATAATCTGCTCAGACCCCAACCAAGGAACATCAAAAGTCGTGCTATAAATTCACAGACAACACAAAGATTCCTTGATGCCCTTCCAGACTCCCTCTGCCTACCCAAGGACGCCAGAGGACAAAAATCCGTTAACCACCTAACTGAGTATCTCAATTTAACCTTGCGCAATACCCTAGATGCAGTTGCACCCCTAAAAACTAAAAAAATGTCTCATAAGAAACTAGCTCCCTGGTACACAGAAAATACCCGAGCTCTGAAGCAAGCTTCCAGAAAATTGGAACGGAAATGGCGCCACACCAAACTGGAAGTCTTCCGACTAGCTTGGAAGGACGGTACCGTGCAGTACCGAAGAGCCCTTACTGCTGCTCGATCATCCTATTTTTCTAACTTAATTGAGGAAAATAAGAACAATCCGAAATTCCTTTTTGATACTGTCGCAAAGCTAACTAAAAAGCAACATTCCCCAAGAGAGGATGACTTTCACTTTAGCAGTGATAAATTCATGAACTTCTTTGAGGAAAAGATTATGATTATTAGAAAGCAAATTACGGACTCCTCTTTAAACCTGCGTATTCCTCCAAACCTCAGTTGTCCTGAGTCTGCACAACTCTGCCAGGACCTAGGATCAAGAGAGACGCTCAAGTCTTTTAGTACTATATCTCTTGACACAATGATGAAAATAATCATGGCCTCTAAACCTTCAAGCTGCATACTGGACCCTATTCCAACTAAACTACTGAAAGAGCTGCTTCCTGTGCTTGGCCCTCCTATGTTGAACATAATAAACGGCTCTCTATCCACTGGATGTGTACCAAACTCACTAAAAGTGGCAGTAATAAAGCCTCTCTTGAAAAAGCCAAACCTTGACCCAGAAAATATAAAAACTATCGGCCTATATCGAATCTTCCATTCCTCTCAAAAATTTTAGAGAAGGCTGTTGCGCAGCAACTCACTGCCTTCCTGAAGACAAACAATGTATACGAAATGCTTCAGTCTGGTTTTAGACCCCATCATAGCACTGAGACGGCACTTGTGAAGGTGGTAAATTACATTTTAATGGCAACGGACCGAGGCTCTGCATCTGTCCTCGTGCTCCTAGACCTTAGTGCTGCTTTTGATACCATCGATCACCACATTCTTTTGGAGAGATTGGAAACCCAAATTGGTCTACACGGACATGTTCTGGCCTGGTTTAGATCTTATCTGTCGGAAAGATATCAGTTTGTCTCTGTGAATGGTTTGTCCTCTGACAAATCAACTGTAAATGTCGGTGTTCCTCAAGGTTCTGTTTTAGGACCACTATTGTTTTCACTATATATTTTACCTCTTGGGGATGTTATTCGAAAACATAATGTAAACTTTCACTGCTATGCGGATGACACACAGCTGTACATTTCAATGAAACATGGTGAAGCCCCAAAATTGCCCTCGCTAGAAGCATGTGTTTCAGACATAAGGAAGTGGATGGCTGCAAACTTTCTACTATTAAACTCGGACAAAACAGAGATGCTTGTTCTAGGTCCCAAGAAACAAAGAGATCTTCTGTTGAATCTGACAATTAATCTTAATGGTTGTACAGTCGTCTCAAATAAAACTGTGAAGGACCTCGGCGTTACTCTGGACCCTGATCTCTCTTTTGAAGAACATATCAAGACCATTTCGAGGACAGCTTTTTCCATCTACGTAACATTGCAAAAATCAGAAACTTTCTGTCCAAAAATGATGCAGAAAAATTAATCCATGCTTTTGTCACTTCTAGGTTAGACTACTGCAATGCTCTATTTTCCGGCTACCCGGATAAAGCACTAAATAAACTTCAGTTAGTGCTGAATACGGCTGCTAGAATCCTGACTAGAACCAAAAAATTTGATCATATTACTCCAGTGCTAGCCTCTCTACACTGGCTTCCTGTCAAAGCAAGGGCTGATTTCAAGGTTTTACTGCTAACCTACAAAGCATTACATGGGCTTGCTCCTACCTATCTCTCTGATTTGGTCCTGCCGTACATACCTACACGTACGCTACGGTCACAAGACGCAGGCCTCCTAATTGTCCCTAGAATTTCTAAGCAAACAGCTGGAGGCAGGGCTTTCTCCTATAGAGCTCCATTTTTATGGAACGGTCTGCCTACCCATGTCAGAGACGCAAACTCGGTCTCAACCTTTAAGTCTTTACTGAAGACTCATCTCTTCAGTGGGTCATATGATTGAGTGTAGTCTGGCCCAGGAGTGGGAAGGTGAACGGAAAGGCTCTGGAGCAACGAACCGCCCTTGCTGTCTCTGCCTGGCCGATTCCCCTCTTTCCACTGGGATTCTCTGCCTCTACCCTGTTACGGGGCTGAGTCACTGGCTTACTGGGGCTCTCTCATGCCGTCCCTGGGGGGGTGCGTCACCTGGGTGGGTTGATTCACTGTTGTGGTCGGCCTGTCTGGGATGGCGCCCCCCTTGGGTTGTGCCGTGGCGGAGATCTTTGTGGGCTATACTCGGCCTTGTCTCAGGATGGTAAGTTGGTGGTTGAAGATATCCCTCTAGTGGTGTGGGGGCTGTGCTTTGGCAAAGTGGGTGGGGTTATATCCTTCCTGTTTGGCCCTGTCCGGGGTGTCCTCGGATGGGGCCACAGTGTCTCCTGACCCCTCCTGTCTCAGCCTCCAGTATTTATGCTGCATTAGTTTATGTGTCGGGGCTAGGGTCAGTTTGTTATATCTGGAGTACTTCTCCTGTCCTATTCGGTGTCCTGTGTGAATCTAAGTGTGCGTTCTCTAATTCTCTCCTTCTCTCTTTCTTTCTCTCTCTCGGAGGACCTGAGCCCTAGGACCATGCCCCAGGACTACCTGACATGATGACTCCTTGCTGTCCCCAGTCCACCTGGCCATGCTGCTGCTCCAGTTTCAACTGGCCTGGGCCCTAGGACCATGTCCCAGGACTACCTGACATGATGACTCCTTGCTGTCCCCAGTCCACCTGGCCATGCTGCTGCTCCAGTTTCAACTGTTCTGCCTTACTATTATTCAACCATGCTGGTCATTTATGAACATTTGAACATCTTGGCCACGTTCTGTTATAATCTCCACCCGGCACAGCCAGAAGAGGACTGGCCACCCCACATATGCTCTCTCTAATTCTCTCTTTCTTTCTCTCTCTCTCGGAGGACCTGAGCCCTAGGACCGTGCCCCAGGACTACCTGACATGTTGACTCCTTGCTGTCCCCAGTCCACCTGACTGTGCTGCTGCTCCAGTTTCAACTGTTCTGCCTTATTATTATTCGACCATGCTGGTCATTTATGAACATTTGAACATCTTGGTCATGTTCTGTTATAATCTCTACCCGGCACAGCCAGAAGAGGACTGGCCACCCCACATAGCCTGGTTCCTCTCTAGGTTTCTTCCTAGGTTTTGGCCTTTCTAGGGAGTTTTTCCTAGCCACCGTGCTTTTACACCTGCATTGTTTGCTGTTTGGGGTTTTAGGCTGGGTTTCTGTACAGCACTTTGAGATATCAGCTGATGTACGAAGGGCTATATAAATAAATTTGATTTGATTTGATTTGATTTAGGCTACTGTCATTCATATTCCATTCACCCAGCTCAATGTAACATCGATAGGTTTAGGTTACTGTCATTCATATTCCATTCACCCAGCTCAATGTAACATCGATAGGTTTAGGTTACTGTCATTCATATTCCATTCACCCAGCTCAATGTAACATCGATAGGTTTAGGTTACTGTCATTCATATTCCATTCACCCAGCTCAATGTAACATCGATAGGTTTAGGTTACTGTCATTCATATTCCATTCACCCAGCTCAATGTAACATCGATAGGTTTAGGTTACTGTCATTCATATTCCATTCACCCAGCTCAATGTAACATCAATAGGTTTAGGCTACTGTCATTCATATTCACCCAGCTCAATGTAACATCGATAGGTTTAGGCTACTGTCATTCATATTCACCCAGCTCAATGTAACATCGATAGGTTTAGGCTACTGTCATTCATATTCACCCAGCTCAATGTAACATCGATAGGTTTAGGCTACTGTCATTCATATTCCATTCACCCAGTTCAATGTAACATCGATAGGTTTAGGTTACTGTCATTCATATTCCATTTACCCAGCTCAATGTAACATCGATAGGTTTAGGTTACTGTCATTCATATTCCATTCACCCAGCTCAATGTAACATCGATAGGTTTAGGTTACTGTCATTCATATTCCATTCACCCAGCTCAATGTAACATCGATAGGTTTAGGCTACTGTCATTCAAATTCCATTCACCCAGCTCAATGTAACATCGATAGGTTTAGGCTACTGTCATTCATATTCCATTCACCCAGCTCAATGTAACATCGATAGGTTTAGGCTACTGTCATTCATATTCCATTCACCCAGCTCAATGTAACATCGATAGGTTTAGGCTACTGTCATTCATATTCCATTTACCCAGCTCAATGTAACATCGATAGGTTTAGGTTACTGTCATTCAAATTCCATTCACCCAGCTCAATGTAACATCGATAGGTTTAGGTTACTGTCATTCATATTCCATTCACCCAGCTCAATGTAACATCGATAGGTTTAGGCTACTGTCATTCATATTCCATTCACCCAGCTCAATGTAACATCGATAGGTTTAGGCTACTGTCATTCATATTCCATTCACCCAGCTCAATGTAACATCAATAGGTTTAGGCTACTGTCATTCATATTCACCCAGCTCAATGTAACATCGATAGGTTTAGGCTACTGTCATTCATATTCACCCAGCTCAATGTAACATCGATAGGTTTAGGCTACTGTCATTCATATTCACCCAGCTCAATGTAACATCGATAGGTTTAGGCTACTGTCATTCATATTCCATTCACCCAGTTCAATGTAACATCGATAGGTTTAGGTTACTGTCATTCATATTCCATTTACCCAGCTCAATGTAACATCGATAGGTTTAGGTTACTGTCATTCATATTCCATTCACCCAGCTCAATGTAACATCGATAGGTTTAGGTTACTGTCATTCATATTCCATTCACCCAGCTCAATGTAACATCGATAGGTTTAGGCTACTGTCATTCAAATTCCATTCACCCAGCTCAATGTAACATCGATAGGTTTAGGCTACTGTCATTCATATTCCATTCACCCAGCTCAATGTAACATCGATAGGTTTAGGCTACTGTCATTCATATTCCATTTACCCAGCTCAATGTAACATCGATAGGTTTAGGTTACTGTCATTCAAATTCCATTCACCCAGCTCAATGTAACATCGATAGGTTTAGGTTACTGTCATTCATATTCCATTCACCCAGCTCAATGTAACATCGATAGGTTTAGGCTACTGTCATTCATATTCCATTCACCCAGCTCAATGTAACATCGATAGGTTTAGGCTACTGTCATTAATATTCCATTTACCCAGCTCAATGTAACATCGATAGGTTTAGGCTACTGTCATTCATATTCCATTCACCCAGCTCAATGTAACACGATAGGTTTAGGTTACTGTCATTCATATTCCATTCACCCAGCTCAATGTAACATCGATAGGTTTAGGTTACTGTCATTCATATTCCATTCACCCAGCTCAATGTAACATCGATAGGTTTAGGTTACTGTCATTCATATTCCATTCACCCAGCTCAATGTAACATCGATAGGTTTAGGTTACTGTCATTCATATTCCATTCACCCAGCTCAATGTAACATCGATAGGTTTAGGTTACTGTCATTCATATTCCATTCACCCAGCTCAATGTAACATCAATAGGTTTAGGCTACTGTCATTCATATTCACCCAGCTCAATGTAACATCGATAGGTTTAGGCTACTGTCATTCATATTCACCCAGCTCAATGTAACATCATTTTAGGCTACTGTCATTCATATTCACCCAGCTCAATGTAACATCGATAGGTTTAGGCTACTGTCATTCATATTCCATTCACCCAGTTCAATGTAACATCGATAGGTTTAGGTTACTGTCATTCATATTCCATTTACCCAGCTCAATGTAACATCGATAGGTTTAGGTTACTGTCATTCATATTCCATTCACCCAGCTCAATGTAACATCAATAGGTTTAGGCTACTGTCATTCATATTCACCCAGCTCAATGTAACATCGATAGGTTTAGGCTACTGTCATTCATATTCACCCAGCTCAATGTAACATCGATAGGTTTAGGCTACTGTCATTCATATTCACCCAGCTCAATGTAACATCGATAGGTTTAGGCTACTGTCATTCATATTCACCCAGCTCAATGTAACATCGATTTAGGCTACTGTCATTCATATTCACCCAGCTCAATGTAACATCGATAGGTTTAGGCTACTGTCATTCATATTCCATTCACCCAGTTCAATGTAACATCGATAGGTTTAGGCTACTGTCATTCATATTCCATTCACCCAGCTCAATGTAACATCGATAGGTTTAGGCTACTGTCATTCATATTCCATTTACCCAGCTCAATGTAACATCGATAGGTTTAGGTTACTGTCATTCAAATTCCATTCACCCAGCTCAATGTAACATCGATAGGTTTAGGTTACTGTCATTCATATTCCATTCACCCAGCTCAATGTAACATCGATAGGTTTAGGCTACTGTCATTCATATTCCATTCACCCAGCTCAATGTAACATCGATAGGTTTAGGCTACTGTCATTCATATTCCATTCACCCAGCTCAATGTAACATCAATAGGTTTAGGCTACTGTCATTCATATTCACCCAGCTCAATGTAACATCGATAGGTTTAGGCTACTGTCATTCATATTCACCCAGCTCAATGTAACATCGATAGGTTTAGGCTACTGTCATTCATATTCACCCAGCTCAATGTAACATCGATAGGTTTAGGCTACTGTCATTCATATTCCATTCACCCAGTTCAATGTAACATCGATAGGTTTAGGTTACTGTCATTCATATTCCATTTACCCAGCTCAATGTAACATCGATAGGTTTAGGTTACTGTCATTCATATTCCATTCACCCAGCTCAATGTAACATCGATAGGTTTAGGTTACTGTCATTCATATTCCATTCACCCAGCTCAATGTAACATCGATAGGTTTAGGCTACTGTCATTCAAATTCCATTCACCCAGCTCAATGTAACATCGATAGGTTTAGGCTACTGTCATTCATATTCCATTCACCCAGCTCAATGTAACATCGATAGGTTTAGGCTACTGTCATTCATATTCCATTTACCCAGCTCAATGTAACATCGATAGGTTTAGGTTACTGTCATTCAAATTCCATTCACCCAGCTCAATGTAACATCGATAGGTTTAGGTTACTGTCATTCATATTCCATTCACCCAGCTCAATGTAACATCGATAGGTTTAGGCTACTGTCATTCATATTCCATTCACCCAGCTCAATGTAACATCGATAGGTTTAGGCTACTGTCATTAATATTCCATTTACCCAGCTCAATGTAACATCGATAGGTTTAGGCTACTGTCATTCATATTCCATTCACCCAGCTCAATGTAACACGATAGGTTTAGGTTACTGTCATTCATATTCCATTCACCCAGCTCAATGTAACATCGATAGGTTTAGGTTACTGTCATTCATATTCCATTCACCCAGCTCAATGTAACATCGATAGGTTTAGGTTACTGTCATTCATATTCCATTCACCCAGCTCAATGTAACATCGATAGGTTTAGGTTACTGTCATTCATATTCCATTCACCCAGCTCAATGTAACATCGATAGGTTTAGGTTACTGTCATTCATATTCCATTCACCCAGCTCAATGTAACATCAATAGGTTTAGGCTACTGTCATTCATATTCACCCAGCTCAATGTAACATCGATAGGTTTAGGCTACTGTCATTCATATTCACCCAGCTCAATGTAACATCGATAGGTTTAGGCTACTGTCATTCATATTCACCCAGCTCAATGTAACATCGATAGGTTTAGGCTACTGTCATTCATATTCCATTCACCCAGTTCAATGTAACATCGATAGGTTTAGGTTACTGTCATTCATATTCCATTTACCCAGCTCAATGTAACATCGATAGGTTTAGGTTACTGTCATTCATATTCCATTCACCCAGCTCAATGTAACATCAATAGGTTTAGGCTACTGTCATTCATATTCACCCAGCTCAATGTAACATCGATAGGTTTAGGCTACTGTCATTCATATTCACCCAGCTCAATGTAACATCGATAGGTTTAGGCTACTGTCATTCATATTCACCCAGCTCAATGTAACATCGATAGGTTTAGGCTACTGTCATTCATATTCACCCAGCTCAATGTAACATCGATAGGTTTAGGCTACTGTCATTCATATTCACCCAGCTCAATGTAACATCGATAGGTTTAGGCTACTGTCATTCATATTCCATTCACCCAGTTCAATGTAACATCGATAGGTTTAGGCTACTGTCATTCATATTCCATTCACCCAGCTCAATGTAACATCGATAGGTTTAGGCTACTGTCATTCATATTCCATTTACCCAGCTCAATGTAACATCGATAGGTTTAGGTTACTGTCATTCAAATTCCATTCACCCAGCTCAATGTAACATCGATAGGTTTAGGTTACTGTCATTCATATTCCATTCACCCAGCTCAATGTAACATCGATAGGTTTAGGCTACTGTCATTCATATTCCATTCACCCAGCTCAATGTAACATCGATAGGTTTAGGCTACTGTCATTCATATTCCATTCACCCAGCTCAATGTAACATCAATAGGTTTAGGCTACTGTCATTCATATTCACCCAGCTCAATGTAACATCGATAGGTTTAGGCTACTGTCATTCATATTCACCCAGCTCAATGTAACATCGATAGGTTTAGGCTACTGTCATTCATATTCACCCAGCTCAATGTAACATCGATAGGTTTAGGCTACTGTCATTCATATTCCATTCACCCAGTTCAATGTAACATCGATAGGTTTAGGTTACTGTCATTCATATTCCATTTACCCAGCTCAATGTAACATCGATAGGTTTAGGTTACTGTCATTCATATTCCATTCACCCAGCTCAATGTAACATCGATAGGTTTAGGTTACTGTCATTCATATTCCATTCACCCAGCTCAATGTAACATCGATAGGTTTAGGCTACTGTCATTCAAATTCCATTCACCCAGCTCAATGTAACATCGATAGGTTTAGGCTACTGTCATTCATATTCCATTCACCCAGCTCAATGTAACATCGATAGGTTTAGGCTACTGTCATTCATATTCCATTCACCCAGCTCAATGTAACATCGATAGGTTTAGGCTACTGTCATTCATATTCCATTTACCCAGCTCAATGTAACATCGATAGGTTTAGGTTACTGTCATTCAAATTCCATTCACCCAGCTCAATGTAACATCGATAGGTTTAGGTTACTGTCATTCATATTCCATTCACCCAGCTCAATGTAACATCGATAGGTTTAGGCTACTGTCATTCATATTCCATTCACCCAGCTCAATGTAACATCGATAGGTTTAGGCTACTGTCATTCATATTCCATTCACCCAGCTCAATGTAACATCGATAGGTTTAGGCTACTGTCATTCATATTCCATTCACCCAGCTCAATGTAACATCGATAGGTTTAGGTTACTGTCATTCATATTCCATTCACCCAGCTCAATGTAACATCGATAGGTTTAGGTTACTGTCATTCATATTCCATTCACTCAGCTCAATGTAACATCGATAGGTTTAGGTTACTGTCATTCATATTCCATTCACCCAGCTCAATGTAACATCGATAGGTTTAGGTTACTGTCATTCATATTCCATTCACCCAGCTCAATGTAACATCGATAGGTTTAGGTTACTGTCATTCATATTCCATTCACCCAGCTCAATGTAACATCAATAGGTTTAGGCTACTGTCATTCATATTCACCCAGCTCAATGTAACATCGATAGGTTTAGGCTACTGTCATTCATATTCACCCAGCTCAATGTAACATCGATAGGTTTAGGCTACTGTCATTCATATTCACCCAGCTCAATGTAACATCGATAGGTTTAGGCTACTGTCATTCATATTCCATTCACCCAGTTCAATGTAACATCGATAGGTTTAGGTTACTGTCATTCATATTCCATTTACCCAGCTCAATGTAACATCGATAGGTTTAGGTTACTGTCATTCATATTCCATTCACCCAGCTCAATGTAACATCAATAGGTTTAGGCTACTGTCATTCATATTCACCCAGCTCAATGTAACATCGATAGGTTTAGGCTACTGTCATTCATATTCACCCAGCTCAATGTAACATCGATAGGTTTAGGCTACTGTCATTCATATTCACCCAGCTCAATGTAACATCGATAGGTTTAGGCTACTGTCATTCATATTCACCCAGCTCAATGTAACATCGATAGGTTTAGGCTACTGTCATTCATATTCACCCAGCTCAATGTAACATCGATAGGTTTAGGCTACTGTCATTCATATTCCATTCACCCAGTTCAATGTAACATCGATAGGTTTAGGCTACTGTCATTCATATTCCATTCACCCAGCTCAATGTAACATCGATAGGTTTAGGCTACTGTCATTCATATTCCATTCACCCAGCTCAATGTAACATCGATAGGTTTAGGCTACTTCATGATACTCAAATTTTCCCTTTATCCATGAGGTTGCAACAATCTAGCCTAAGAATGAAAGTTTATAACGTAGGTGCACATGTTGAGAGACAAATTGGAGTAATCAAGGCGACTGGCAGTGTCACATTCAGTACTGCCTTGCAGGGGCGAAAATATGATATCAACTTTGGAGGGGACAAGTACATGACATTTTCTCAAGAGCAATTCCTGAGGGGGACACCAAAAGTAGTGCTGTAACACAGCCTACGTTGTAATATGTTAAATGTATATAGAGGAACCATAATTACTACTACTGGATAATTGATATGGAGTTAACTGAAGGGTTGTCCCAACTTGTTTAAATCGTTATAATACTACTAATAATAATAGTTATAGCAGTGTTCCTTATCAGTCCAGTATGTATTCACAACCAGCAATACCAAGAAAGGCCAGTAGGTGGCAATGGTACTGTACACTGTGTATGGGTGCAGTTTTCGTAAATACAATGAATATGGTGCGATCTCATCTAAAATAATCTCCATTGAGAACCATCACAAGTTGGTCTCAGTATTGAATTGACCTTTTAATTAGACTTTTTCTGATACATTTATATAGTCATTAAATATCTGCCACTGGCCTGAGTCTTCGACAATAGCTTTACAAGAACAAAAAGCTCAAAATAAGTACAGTCTCTAAAGCGAAATAACTACTTCAATGAATAACTCAAATAAATCAACCAAAATGTCCTTCTAAAATACATATTTATTGTTCAGTCAGTGTCTCAACTCTTCAAACAGCAGCTATGGACAAGTATGTCACACAAAGTACGCAATTTTAAATAAAATAAATAATTAGTAAATGTACTGTCATGTACTAAAAAGAAAGAAAGAAAGAAAGAAAGAACAAATATCATACTATACACCAGGGGTTCTCAAACAGGGTTCCGTGGACCGACAGGGGTCCCTGGAGTAATTGCAAGGTGTCCGTGAAATGAAAAAGTGTAATGAATGTATTCAGCACAAGGATTCCTGTAACTTTACATAAAATATAGAGGGGTGGAGGTCCCTGAGGACCACTCAAAACCTTGCCCGCTTTGCTCAAAATATGCAGGGGTTCCAGTACCCAAAAAAGGGTGAGAACCACTGCTATACACACTACTGAACAAAAGAAACAAACATATGTTTGCGGGTTTTAATTTATCCAACAAATTGCTGGCAGATATTTTCCCTCTTGAGACTGTCCAGCCTGTCTTTATGTACATTACAGACAACTACGCCATTCAGTACATGCTGGCCCGTAACCAAGTCTTCAACCTGCGGAGTGCACTGAAACTCCTCTCAGCCTCACATGAAGACACTGGCACCACAAACACTGGCACCTCAACTTGGTCAACCCCCGCACCTCCACTGGAAGCCTCCTGAGGACCTCTGCTGCCTCTCCACTGCTTCTACAGGGGTGTTTGTTGCGAAAGAGAGGCAACTGCACTGAAAGAGAATCTATGTTCAGCCCAGGGTACTGATCTAGAGACTCATCCAACTCCCCCGTGAGAAGCGCTCTTTCCAACTTTTGTAGGACGTTTAGACTGTCCTTGTCAAAATGGTCGCCAAACTGAACCTCCACACCATCCAACACTTAAAGAAATTCTGCCCTATAGTGATCCACTGCTTTGCCAGAAAATCGTCTTTAGTGTGACTCAATGAATTCAATCAATGTTGTTGCTTTCTCATACAGTGCAAGATAGCTTTCGTCATTTCTCGTGTCCCTGAGATGACCGCACACACTCGACTGCAGCCTGCATACCAGAGACAGTCTGAGTTTTCTTCTGCAGTGAAATGTTTAGACATTCAAGCTCTCCAAGAACAGCAGAGGCAAGTGTGAGGCCCAACACAGTCTTGCCTTTGCTGAAGTGCTCAAGTAAGCTACTGGCATTTGAAGCTGTTTTGGATGCAGTTTTTGCCATTTCCTCTAGGCTGCTTAGTACCCTCTCATACTGCCCTAGCACAGCTCTAATAGCAGAATCCCGTACAGTCCAACTGTTGGACATTGGGGTTTCAGGGTGGTCAGATTTGTGTCTTTGGACGTGGCAATTAATTCAAACCTGCTCTTAAACTCTCCTGACTGGATATAGAGAATACCTAACTGATGGACCGAAGTAAGGGAATCCCGGATCAGTGGGGAGGCTGAGCAGGCAGCCTGTGTAATCAGGTTTACACTATGCAAATAGAGGGCTAATGGCTGCTGACTCCTTACAATTGCCTGTGCACCTGTGTATTTACCTGCCATGTTCGAGGCACCATCGTAACTCTGCCCACGTAAGCCAGACATGGGCAAATCAACAACACATCAGTTGCCACTTTCGTAATGCCCTCGCTTGTTGTTTCCTACACCCTTTATAGCCCAATAAACTCCTTGTGAGGGACAAGGTCACGGTCAACATAACTCAGACAGACACGGATTGGATTTAGTTGGTGTGCTGTTACAGTCACAAAGTGGCAATGGGTTTGGTTTTGATGTGCTTTGAATTTTTCAAATGCATTTCTCCAGTTCCTAAATCCTGCACTAATGAAGGCAGCTGGCTTGAAAGATGGCTGGCATGAAAACCTGTCACGGCTTCCGCCGAAGTTGGTCCCTCCTTGTTCGGGGGGGTGTTCGGCGGTCGGCGTCGCCGGTCTTCTAGCCATCGCCGATCCACCTTTCATTTTCCATTTGTTTTGTCTTGTCTTCCCACACACCTGGTTCCAATTCCATAATTACATGTTGTGTATTTAACCCTCTGTTTCCCCCATGTCTTTGTCCGGAATTGTTGATCGCAAGAGTTTGTGCACGTTATGTCTGGCGTGCGAAGGTTTTTTTCCCATTGTATATATTTATTGTTTTGGTTCATGGTGATTTGTATCATTAAACTGTGCTGTTGTAACACAGTCTTTGCTCTCCTGCGCCTGACTTCTCTGCCGCCAGTACGCACTCATTACAGAATTCTGGACCAAACTTATGGAGTCAGCAGGAGTAGGTACCCTGGGAATAGGACTGTTTTCTTTTCTATCAGTATCTTACAAATCCTGATATAACAGACTGAGGGTAACCTAATTGAATTGGTAAACAGGAGTACAGAATTATCCTGACAGAGTCCCATTTGACTTTCTGGAAGAGGAAAACTCTGAGGAAAGATCCAGTGCATGGATACTGACTGGATCAACTGACACTGTGAGCCAGGAGTCTTTGAATGAAGAGGAATCTGTTGGAATGCAGAGAGAGCCAGACCAATCAAGACAGAGTACTGCAGAGCCCAGTTGCAGAGACAATTCAGATGAAGACTCTACCAACAGTCCTCTACCAAAGTTAAATGTTTATTCACGCAACGTTCTGACGTGTACAGTACAGGACCTTCAATTTATAGTGACACACATACTTCCACACCAACCATCAAATCCGCCCGCCAATAGAGCCTAGGAGAGTATGTGAGAATAGTGTCTTCCTACCCTCCCCTAAGATAGGGAGAGACCTGGGACTGGGGAGTACTCAGTGTCCCAGCCAAGGTCGCCCTGGATCTGGCTCAGACAGATAGTGTTTTGAGAACAGACTAGACACATTGTTCCCTAAATGTTGATTCCGACAAAAACCACACACAGTATTATAATATAATCATCGAATGAGTCTAATACTTACACACATGTATTATAATAATCTAATGATTCAAATTAATTTCATATAATCACATAGTTTCAGACATATGGTTTCAGGACTGTAACATTTGAATCATTTATTAAAATACATTTCCTTATCAGACTCACACTCTGAATATTCGACACCGGCCAACTGAGATTCAGAGAAATCATCATCCTCAGGCAACTCGACTGGTAGGAAACTGATGTCCAGGAAGAGGTTCCTGTGGACCACTTAGGTGTTCCCCTTTTCATCTGTCAATTTGTATTGGGGTGGCAGGTAGCCTAGTGGTTAGAGCATTGGACTAGTAACTGGAAGGTTGCAAGTTCAAACCCCCGAGCTGAAAAAGGTACAAATCTGTCGTTCTGCCTCTGAACAGGCAGTTAACCCACTGTTCCTAGGCCGTCATTGAAAATAAGAATTTGTTCTTAACTGACTTGCCTAGTTAAATAAAGGTACAATTTAAAAAAAATGTGTGTCTGTGGATTTTTGTCGATGATTGTGCACACGCTTCCTTCCCAAGTTTTCTTTTCCCCCGTTCTCCCTTGTTTGCAAGAATAACCCGGTCTCCCTTGTTCAGGTAAGTACCTTTGACCTTTCTGTTGTAACCTCTGGCTTGTTTTTGTTGTTCTTTGACAGTACGCTGCTGAGCAATGTTTGCCGCTTCATGGAAATGGGACATGAGTGTCTTTACATAGCTGCTGTGGTTGACAACCACAGGATCTCTCAGAACTTGCTTGAACATCATGTCCACCAGAGGTCTTGGAACGTGGACAAACATGAGGTGCTCTCAAGGGGAGTGATTAGAGCATATTGCTGAGCATTCTGTTGAATCTTTAATTTCCTCCATTCCCCATGGGGTCATTTGCCATCGTATGTGACTTGGTGACTCCTGAAAGCTTGAGCTCGCTCTCGAAGTTGGCCCCTGCGTGAATCCGTCAGCAAATCCATATACACAAAAGACGTTGTTCCATAACTTTCTGGCAACTTGCTCTGCTGTTTTATTTGAGCAAGGAAAGGCCAACTTCAGATCAAATCTAATTTCATTCGTCACATGCTTCTTAAACAACATGTGTAGACTGCAATAAAATGCTTACTTACGGGCCCTTCCCAACAATGCAGAGAGAGAGAGAAAAAAGAGATACTATAGAAAAGTAATAACATCGCCCACCATTTGGTAAATCCAACCACAACTCTATCCTCCTGATTCCTGCTTACAAGCAAAAATTAAAGCAGGAAGCACCAGTGACTCAGTCTATAAAAAAAATGGTCAGATGAAGCAGATGCTAAACTACAGGACTGCTTTGCTATCACAGACTGGAACATGTTCCGGGATTCTTCCGATGACATTGAGGAATACACCACATCAGTCACTGGCTTTATCAATAAGTGCATTGAGAGGACGTCGTCCCCACAGTGACTGTACGTACATACCCCAACCAGAAGCCATGGATTACAGGCAACATTCACACTGAGCTAAAGGGTAGAGCTGCCGCTTTCAAGGTGCGGGACTCTGACCAGGAAGCTTTCAAGAAATCCTGCTATGCCCTGCAACAAACTATCAAACAGGCAAAGCGTCAATACAGGGCTAAGATTGAATCATACTACACCGGCTCCGACGCTCGTCGGATGTGGCATGGCTTGCAAACTATTACAGACTACAAAGGGAAGGACAGCCGTGAGCTGCCCAGTGACACGAGCCTACCAGACGAGCTAAATCACTTCTATGCTCGCATTGAGGCAAGCAACACTGAGGCATGCATGAGAGCATCAGCTGTTCCGGACGACTGTGTGATCACGCTCTCCGTAGCCGACGTGAATAAGACCTTTAAACAGGTCAATATACACAAGGCTGCGGGGCCAGTCGGATTACCAGGACATGTGCTCCGGGCATGTGCTGACCAACTGGCAGGTGTCTTCACTGACATTTTCAACATGTCCCTGATTGAGTCTGTAATACCGACATGTTTCAAGCAGGCCACCATAGTCCCTGTGTCCAAGAACAAAGCAAACCTGCCTAAATGACTACAGACCCGTAGAACTCACATCCATAGTCATGAAGTGCTTTGAAAGGTTGGTACTGGCCTCAGCCAGTAAGGAATCAGCTTGTTTCATGTTTCAAGCAGACCAACCTGGTAATGGCTCGCATCAACACCATTATCCCAGAAACCCTAGACCCACTCCAATTTGCATACTGCCCAAACAGATCCACAGATGATGCAATCTCTATTGCACTCCACACTGTCCCTTCCCACCTGGACAAAAGGAACACCTACGTGAGAATGCTTTTCATTGACTACAGCTCAGAGTTCAACACCATAGTACCCTCAAAGCTCATCACCAAGCTAAGGATCCTGGGACTTCTCACCTCCCTCTGCAACTGGATCCTGGACTTCCTGACAGGCCGCCCCCAGGTGGTGAGGTAGGTAGCAACACATCTGCCACGCTGATCCTCAACACTGGAGCTCCCCAGGGGTGCGTGCTCAGTCCCCTCCTACTCTCCCTGTTCACCCACGACTGCATGGCCAGGCACGACTCTAACACCATCATTAAGTTTGCTGACGACACAACAGTGGTAGGCCTGATCACCGACAATGATGAGACAGCCTTTAGGGAGGAGATCAGAGACCTGGCCGGGTGGTGCCAGAATAACAACCTATCCCTCAATGTAACCAAGACTAAGGAGATGATTGTGGACTACAGGAAAAGGAGCACCGAGCACGTGCCCATTCTCATCGACGGGGCTGTAGTGGAGCAGGTTGAGAGCTTCAAATTCCTTGGTGTCCACATCAACAACAAACTAGATTGGGCCAAACACACCAAGACAGTCGTGAAGAGGGCACGACAAAGCCTATTCCCCCTCAGGAAACTAAAAAGATTTGGCATGGGTCCTGAGATCCTCAAAAGGTTCTACAGCTGCAACATCGAGAGCATCCTGACCAGTTGCATCTCTGCCTGGTACGTCAATTGCTCGGCCTCCGACCCCGAGGCACCTCAGAGGGTAGTGCCTACGGCCCCGTACATCACTGGGGCAAAGCTGCCTGCCATCCAGGACCTCTACACCAGGCGGTGTCAGAGGAAGGCCCTAAAAATTGTCAAAGACCCCAGCCACCCCAGTCATAGACTGTTCTCTCTACTACCAAGCCATAAGACTCCTGAACATCCCCCCCACCCCTCTTTTTTGCTGCTGCTACTCTCTGTTTATCTTATATGCTTAGTTACTTTAACTATACATTCATGTACAAACTACCTAAATTGGTCCGACCAACCAGTGCTCCCTCACATTGGCTAACCGCGCTTCTGCTACTCTCTGTTCATCATATATGTACAGTCACTTTAACGATACCTACATGTACATACTACCTCAATAAGCCTGACTAACAGGTGTCTGTATATAGCCTTGCTACTCCTTTTTCAAATGTCTTTCTACTGTTGTTTTATTTCTTTACTAACCTACACACACACACACACACCTTTTTTGACACCATTGGTTAGAGCTTGTAAGTAAGCATTTCACTGTAAGGTTTACACCTGTTGTATTCGGCGCACGTGACAAATAAACTTTGATTTGATTTGATGTAATTAAACAAGTCATAATAAATACACAATAAATAACTTGGCTAAATACTGTACACGGGTACCAGTACCGAGTCGATGTGCAGGGGTGCAATGTACATATAACTAGGTAATGTGACCAGGCTACAGGATAGATAATAAACAGTAGCAGCAGCATATGTGATGAATCTGGTAGATCTGGTAGAAGAAAATACAATCTTTGAAATGCAACAGAAAGATACCAGTTCCAGCCAGTACTCTGTAATTCCGATGGTGTCCACAAGATGGCAGCAGTGTATGTGCAAAGTTTCAGACTGATAACTTGTAGGTTCATGCTCTACAACATCCGCAGAGTACGACCCTGCCTCACACAGGAAGCAGCGCAGGTCCTAATCCAGGCACTTGTCATCTCCCGTCTGGATTACTGCAACTCGCTGTTGGTTGGGCTCCCTGCCTGTGCCATTAAACCCCTACAACTCATCCAGAACGCCGCAGCCCGTCTGGTGTTCAACCTTCCCAAGTTCTCTCACGTCACCCCGCTCCTCCGCTCTCTCCACTGGCTTCCAGTTGAAGCTCGCATCCGCTACAAGACCATGGTGCTTGCCTACGGAGCTGTGAGGGGAACGGCACCTCAGTACCTCCAGGCTCTGATCAGGCCCTACACCCAAACAAGGGCACTGCGTTCATCCACCTCTGGCCTGCTCGCCTCCCTACCACTGAGGAAGTACAGTTCCCGCGCAGCCCAGTCAAAACTGTTCGCTGCTCTGGCCCCCCAATGGTGGAACAAACTCCCTCACGACGCCAGGACAGCGGAGTCAATCACCACCTTCCGGAGACACCTGAAACCCCACCTCTTTCAGGAATACCTAGGATAGGATAAAGTAATCCTTCTCACCCCCCCCCTTAAAAGATTTAGATGCACTATTGTAAAGTGGCTGTTCCACTGGATGTCTTAAGGTGAACGCACCAATTTGTAAGTCGCTCTGGATAAGAGCGTCTGCTAAATGACTTTTTTATTATTTTTTTATTTTTTATTTCACCTTTATTTAACCAGGTAGGCTAGTTGAGAACAAGTTCTCATTTGCAACTGCGACCTGGCCAAGATAAAGCATAGCAGTGTGAACAGACAACACAGAGTTACACATGGAGTAAGCAATTAACAAGTCAATAACACAATAGAAAAAAAATGGGCAGTCTATATACAATGTGTGCAAAAGGCATGAGGAGGTAGGCGAATAATACAATTTTGCAGATTAACACTGGGGTGATAAATGATCAGATGGTCATGTACAGGTAGAGATATTGGTGTGCAAAAGAGCAGAAAAGTAAATAAAAAATTTTAAAAAACAGTATAAAAACAGTATGGGGATGAGGTAGGTGAAAATGGGTGGGCTATTTACCAATAGACTATGTACAGCTGCAGCGATCGGTTAGCTGCTCGGATTACTTAAATGTAATGTAAATGTATAACTTGAAGTATGAGTGAACTACATGACATTTAGTGTGAAGTCACCCAGGTACATTTGGGCAAATCTTGAGGTAGACATTTGTAGTCATATTAAATTTTTCTGCAAGAATATCATCAAATCTTTATACTTGGACTTTGATTAAGCTTTTCCAGTATTAGTAGCTATATTATAAGTTCAGCATTTGCAAACAACCAGTTTTCATTACTTCATAACTCTGAACATTCTTATAATTTTTGTTCAAAAGGAAAAGGCATGCTGTCGAACAAGGTTAGTAGCTACATTTTACAACAGATACGTGGCTTCCGGATAGTCCCGTAAAGTCCAGCTCATTGTCTATCTAACTAGCTTTGTTTGACCCCGATTGGTGCTTATTTGACAAAGTTAGAGTCATTCAAGTGAAGACCACCTGCGTCATCGGCATGCCATGAAGGTGTCGCTCTCTGACCAAATATGGTGTCTAATAGGATATACTACGCCCCTAAAGATATAGTGAAGTCTGGTTACGTTCTAGGATCTCTGAGGAATACATATGAACGGGATTTGACTGGTTGAAACAATGTTTAGATTTTCACAGATTCCTTTCTTTGCAAATTGAACTAGTGTAAATACAAAATCGATCGTGCACGCTATATGGATTTTTTAGGATATGAAAGATGATTTTATCTAACAAAACAACACTTGATGTTATTGCTGGGACCCTTCAGATGATAAATCAGAGCAAGATTTCAAAATGTAACTACACATTTAACCTTCAGAGGTGAATTGATCAAACCTATCGCGGTGAAAAGTGTTTTGTTGTTGTGAGCTCTCCTCAAACAGTAGCATGGCATTATTTCGCAGGAAAAGCTAATGTAAATTAGATATATTAACAAGAATATAAGCTTTCAGCCGATATATGTACCGGCATTTGTTGTTTCTCTAAAATCTGCAATCGTGACACAAGGCGCTAGATGATTTACAACTGTCCCGTTGACAGGACACCTATCCCTAAAAAGTTTTAACTTGGGTCAAACGTTTCAGGCAGCCTTCCACAAGCTTCCCACAATAAGTTGGGTGAATTTTGGCCCATTCCTCCTGACAGAGCTGGTGTAACTGAGTCAGGTTTCTAGGCCTCCCTGCTCAAACACGCTTTTTCAGTTCTGCCCACAAATTTTCTATAGGATTGAGGTCAGGGCTTTGTGAATTGGTTAGTGTTTTTCCTTTGAGAAATGAAGAAGTAGCCCTGATCAGAATGAGGCGCGAGGGAAGTGTATTGTTTGATTGAGGCGCGTGACCTGAAAAGCACGCTCCACAACGTTTTCCTCTGGTATTGAACACTGTTTATCCTGTCTTAAATTTAATTGATTATTTACTTTAAAAAATACCTAATGTTGTATTAGGAAAGTTGTTTGAAATGTTTGGACAAAGATTACAGGTAACTTATGAGATATCTTGTAGTCATGTTGCGTGATTTGGAACCAGAGTTTCTCTGGATCAAACGCGCCAAGTAAATGGACATTTTAGATAGATAATGACGGAATTAATCAAACAAAAGGACCATTTGTGATGTTTATGGGACATATTGGAGTGCCCACAGAAGAAGTTCGTCAAAGGTAAGGCATGAATTATATCTTTATTTCTGAGTTTCGTGTCGCGCCTGGCGGGATGAAATATGATTGTCTGTGTTTGTTTGATGGGGTGCTGTCCACAGACAATCCATGGTTTGCTTTCGCCGCAAAGCCTTTTTGAAATCTGACACATTGGCTGGATTAACTTCTCTATGCTAGGGGGCAGTATTCGGAATTTTGGATGAAAAGCATGCCCAAATTAAACTGCCTGCAAATCGGGCCCAGAAGATATGATATGCATATAACTGGTAGATTTGGATAGAAAAGTTTTTTTGGGTTTTGTAGTTTTCTATTCAAATCCATGACAGTATCCATTGACTTAGGACTCAATTTGCAGTTCCTATGCCTTCCACTAGATGTCAACCGTCTTTAGAAATGGTTTCAGGCTTGTATTCTTATAAATGAGAGAGTAAGACCAGTCTGGATGAGTGGACCCTGACGTGTCACAGAGCTTTTTCATGCGCAATCCCGAGAGAGTGCATTTCTTGTTCACCTTTTATATTGATGACGTTATTGTCCGGTTGAAATATTATAGATCATTTAGGCTAAAAACAACCTGAGGATTGAATATAAACATCGTTTGACATGTTTCTATGAACTTTACGGATACAATTTGGATTTTTTTGTCTGCCTGTTTTGACTGCGTTTGAGCCTGTGGATTACTGAAGAAAACGAACAAAATTGAGTTTTTTTTATATAAAGAGACTTTAGTGAACAAAAGGAACATTTATTGAGTAAATGAATGTCTTCCGAGTGCCACTATATGAAGATCATCAAAGGTAAGGGATTAATTTTATCTCTATTTCTGAGTTTCGTAACGCTTCTGCTTGGCTGGTTACTGTTTGTAATAATTTGCCAACTGGGCTATGTTCTCAAATAATTGTAAGGTATGCTTTCGCCATAAAGCATTTTTTAAAATCTGACACCGTGGTTGGATTCACAAGAAGTTAATCTTTAAACCTATGTAAAATATGTTTTGTTTTCTGAATTTTTATAATGAGTATTTCTGTATTTGAATTTGGCACTCTGCAATCTCACTGGATGTTGGCCAGATGGAACGCCATACCCTAGAGAAGTTAACAACAAGTGTAGCTTTAATTTGATGCATTGCACGTGTGATTTCATGAAAGTTTAATATTTATATTATATTAATTTGAATTTGGCACTCTGCCATTTCAGCGGATGTTGGACTCCCCCTTTTACCTCCAAACATAACAATGGTCGTTATGGCCAAACAGTTCTATTTTTGTTTCATCAGACCAAAGGACATATCTCTAAAAAGTACGATCTTTGTCCCCATGTGCATTTGCAAACCGTAGTCTGGCTTTTTTATGGCGATTTTGGAGCAGTGGTTTCTTCCTTGCTGAGCGGCCTTTCAGGTTATGTCAATATAGGACTTGTTTTACTGTGGATATAGATACTTTTGTACCCGTTTCCTCCAGCATCTTCACAATGCCCTTTGCTGTTGTTCTGGGACTGATTTGTTTTCGTACCAAAGTATGTTCCATTCTAGGAGACAGAACGCGTCTCCTTCTCGAGAGGTATGATGGCTGCATGGGCCCATGGTGTTTATACTTGCATACTGTTGTTTGTACAGATGAACGTGGTACCTTCAGCCGTTTGGAAATTGCTCCCAAGGAGCAACCAGACATGTGGAGGTCTACAATTTTTATGACGTAATTGGCTGATTTCTTTGGATGTCAAGCAAAGAGGCACTGAGTTTGAAGGTAGGCCTTGAAATACATCCACAGGTACACCTCCAATTGACTCAAATTATGTCAATTAGCCTATCAGAAGCTTGTAAAGCCATGACATCATTTTCTGGAATTTTCCAAGCTGTTTAAAGGCACTGTCAACTTAATGTATGTAAACTTCTGACCCACTGGAATTGTGATACAGTGAATTATAAGTGAAATAATCTGTCTGTAAACAATTGTAGGAAAAATGACTTGTCATGCAAAGTAGATCTTCTAACCGACTTGCCCAAACTATAGTTTGTTAACAAGAAATTTGTGGCGTGGTTGAAAAATGAGTTTTAATGAGATTCAAACTTTGAAGACCGAGATCGTGTCATTGAAGGCAGACCATTAGAAAGAGAAACATTCTGAGGGCAGAGATATGGGCGACAGCTTTTGCATTGGTCCAGAGCCAGGTGATATTGGCAGAGAGTCAGGTGGCATTGGCGGAGATGTGTAACCGAAGAGAGATACCACGAGTGGGCACAGAATACAAACTGGGATGGATCCAGAGGCAAATGTGGCTTACCAGTGAACCTCCGGGTGTTCATCATTAATACTGTAGAAGTTTCCATCCATGACTGATGCAACCCGAAATAGTATTAAAGACAGAGTTAATGAGTACTTGAGGTCACCGAGAAAGTCTGGACATGGCCTGCTCTCCCTTATGTAAGGAATTAGGCACTTTCCCATGTTTACTATATATGTACTATATGCTATGTTTCGTTAATAATACCATTTCAAATGGTGTTTATTTACTTATGAATCCATAACGAATCACTTATTAAAATATGTCATGTGTTACGTACGCCTCTTGGAGGAGGGAACGCAACACCCTGCTACATCTCAACTCCCATGGAGTGAAAAAGTATGTGATTGTAGGTGCGGGGAAGGACGACAGAGGCAAAGAAAAATACCATTTACAGGGACTGTATTATTCCTCAACACGGTAATGTGGCTAAAAGGGACTGGATGAAACAAAAGCAAAGAATGTAAAAATGTAAGAGTCCCCTCTCCTACCTTACCTGCCTTTCCACTTCTTACTTAACCTTTAGTACCATCTGGCACTCTAACCAAAATACAGGGGTGGTCCGCCCAGGTCTTACCTAGTGTGCATAGACAGATTTAAGTCTACGGGTTATGTATGCCCTCAGGCCTTTTGCCTAAACACTCCCAAGGAGCATTTCCCTTCCCCCCTTGGAACAAATGAAACAGAATTACTAATACTTTAAGTAAACAATTTCAATAATCAAAAACACTAAGTCCTATTGGCTCACACATTACCTCGGATGGAGCAGATACAAAATAATATCCACAAAACTTTCCCTGACAAGCAACCAACACAGGACATAAAAATAAGCTCTCCTTTCCGAGGGAGGATCACAGGCTTTTATCAAGTGGGAGAAGGAGTTGGTAATTGAAGATCCAGCTGTTTCCCCTGACGAGAGGGAGGGGACAGAACGCCAATCAGCGATGGGGCCGACCAATCAGCTGCTTGGAATCCAGGAAATACTGAAAATACACACACATACAAACCCACAACATAGAAACTGGGGAACGTAACACCATGGTATTCTTGAGATATGTGTTGACTGAATATATTGGCAAGTGATGTCTGCTTTTTTGCCTTTTTATAGGTGAAATGAAAATGAAATTTCCAAAATACCGTTTCTTTTGATATACTGTAGGCCTAGCATAGGCAAAATGAGTCTCACTAGTGTTGAGTAATGTCTAATGAAGGCAAACAATTTAGAATCCTCCAATCTTGTAGGCTACTCCCGACCATCACTTTGTACTGGCTACAATGTAGAATAATAGTAAAGACATCACAACTATGAAATAACACATATGGAATCACTTAAGAGCAAATTCTTATTTACAAGGACAGCCTACTCCATCCTCACCAACAGGGATCTGAACCCCGGTCTCCCACTTGCCCCGCATTCTGTAGTACAGACATGGCCTGCTCTCCCTTATGTAAGTAAGTGACTTCCGGCGCCGACAGAGATGGCCGCCTCGCTTCACGTTCCTAGGAAACTATGCAGTTTTTAGTTTTTTTACGTGTTATTTCTTACATTAGTACCCCAGGTCATCTTAGGTTTCATTACATACAGTCGAGAAGAACTACTGAATATAAGATCAGCGTCAACTCACCATCAGTACGACCAAGAATATGTTTTTCGCGACGCGGATCCTGTGTTCTGCCTCTCAAACAGGACAACGGAATGGATCCCATGCAGCGACCCAAAAAAAGGACTCCGAAAAAGAGGGAAACGAGGCGGTCTTCTGGTCAGACTCCGGAGACGGGCACATCGTGCACCACTCCCTAGCATTCTTCTCGCCAATGTCCAGTCTCTTGACAACAAGGTTGATGAAATCCGAGCAAGGGTAGCATTCCAGAGGGACATCAGAGACTGTAACGTTCTTTGCTTCACGGAAACATGGCTCACTGGAGAGATGCTATCCGAGGCGGTGCAGCCAGCGGGTTTCTCCACGCATCGCGCCGACAGAAACAAACATCTTTCTGGTAAGAAGAGGGGCGGGGGCGTATGCCTTATAGCTAACGAGACATGGTGTGATGAAAGAAACATACAGGAACTCAAATCCTTCTGTTCACCTGATTTAGAATTCCTCACAATCAAATGTAGACCGCATTATCCCCCCCCCCCCAAGCAGACACATCGATGGCTCTGAACTAACTTTATTTGACTCTTTGCAAACTGGAAACAATTTATCCGGAGGCTGCATTCATTGTAGCTGGGGATTTTAACAAGGCTAAACTGAAAACAAGACTCCCTAAATTTGATCAGCATATCGATTGCGCAACCAGGGGTGGAAAAACCTTGGATCATTGTTACTCTAACTTCCGCGACGCATATAAGGCCCTGCCCCGCCCCCTTTCGGAAAAGCTGACCACGACTCCATTTTGTTGATCCCTGCCTACAGACAGAAACTAAAACAAGAGGCTCCCACGCTGAGGTCTGTCCAACGCTGGTCCGACCAAGCTGACTCCACACTCCAAGACTGCTTCCATCACGTGGACTGGGATATGTTTCGTATTGCGTCAGATAACAATATTGACGAATACGCTGATTCGGTGTGCGAGTTCATTAGAACGTGCGTTGAAGATGTCGTTCCCATAGCAACGATTAAAACATTCCCTAACCAGAAACCGTGGATTGATGGCAGCATTCGCGTGAAACTGAAAGCGCGAACCACTGCTTTTAATCAGGGCAAGGTGACTGGTAACATGACCGAATACAAACAGTGCAGCTATTCCCTCCCCAAGGCTATCAAACAAGCTAAGCGTCAGTACAGAGACAAAGTAGAATCTCAATTCAACGGCTCAGACACAAGAGGCATGTGGCAGGGTCTACAGTCAATCACGGACTACAAGAAGAAATCCAGCCCAGTCACGGACCAGGATGTCTTGCTCCCAGGCAGACTAAATTACTTTTTTGCCCGCTTTGAGGACAATACAGTGCCACTGACACGGCCTGCAACGAAAACATGCGGTCTCTCCTTCACTGCAGCCGAGGTGAGTAAGATATTTAAACGTGTTAACCCTCGCAAGGCTGCAGGCCCAGACGGCATCCCCAGCCGCGCCCTCAGAGCACGCGCAGACCAGCTGGCCGGTGTGTTTACGGACATATTCAATCAATCCCTATACCAGTCTGCTGTTCCCACATGCTTCAAGAGGGCCACCATTGTTCCTGTTCCCAAGAAAGCTAAGGTAACTGAGCTAAACGACTACCGCCCCGTAGCACTCACTTCCGTCATCATGAAGTGCTTTGAGAGACTAGTCAAGGACCATATCACCTCCACCCTACCTGACACCCTAGACCCACTCCAATTTGCTTACCGCTCAAATACATTACATCTACATTTAAATAAGTTTAAATGCATTTAAATAAGTCCACAGATGATGCAATCTCAACCACACTGCACACTGCCCTAACCCATATGGACAAGAGGAATACCTATGTGAGAATGCTGTTCATCGACTACAGCTCGGCATTCAACACCATAGTACCCTCCAAGCTCGTCATCAAGCACAACAGTGGTAGGCTTGATTACCAACAACGACGAGACGGCCTACAGGGAGCAGGTGAGGGCTCTCGGAGTGTGGTGTCAGGAAAATAACCTCACACTCAACGTCAACAAAACTAAGGAGATGATTGTGGACTTCAGGAAACAGCAGAGGGAACACCCCCCTATCCACATCGATGGAACAGTAGTGGAGAGGGTAGCAAGTTTTAAGTTCCTCGGCATACACATCACAGACAAACTGAATTGGTCCACTCACACAGACAGCATCGTGAAGAAGGCGCAGCAGCGCCTCTTCAACCTCAGGAGGCTGAAGAAATTTGGCTTGTCCCCAAAAGCACTCACAAACTTCTACAGATGCACAATCGAGAGCATCCTGGCGGGCTGTATCACCGCCTGGTACGGCAACTGCTCCGCCCTCAACCGTAAGGCTCTCCAGAGGGTAGTGAGGTCTGCACAACGCATCACCGGGGGCAAACTACCTGCCCTCCAGGACACCTACACCACCCGATGTTACAGGAAGGCCATAAAGATCATCAAGGACATCAACCCCCCGAGCCACTGCCTGTTCACCCCGCTATCATCCAGAAGGCGAGGTCAGTACAGGTGCATCAAAGCTGGGACCGAGAGACTGTAAAACAGCTTCTATCTCAAGGCCATCAGACTGTTAAACAGCCACCACTAACATTGAGTGGCTGCTGCCAACACACTGACACTGACACTGACTCAACTCCAGCCACTTTAATAATGGGAATTGATGGGAAATTATGTAAATATATCACTAGCCACAAACAATGCTACCTTGAATAGTGTAGGGTAAGTAACATTATATATCTCATATGCATACGTATATACTGTACTCTATATCATCGACTGCATCCTTATGTAATACATGTATCACTAGCCACTTTAACTATGCCACTTTGTTTACATACTCATCTCATATGTATATACTGTACTCGATACCATCTACTGTATCTTGCCTATGCTGCTCTGTACCATCACTCATTCATATATCCTTATGTACATATTCTTTATCCCCTTACACTGTGTATAAGACAGTAGTTTTGGAATTGTTAGTTATATTACTTGTTGGTTATTACTGCATTGTCGGAACTAGAAGCACAAGCATTTCGCTACACTCGCGTTAACATCTGCTAACCATGTGTATGTGACAAATAAAATTGATTTGATTTGAGGCACTTTCCCATGTTTACTGCAGTATTTATTGTAGACTGCACACTATTCTAATAAACAAATAAACACATTTTCATTAATAAAATAATGATTAAAAAAATATTTCAAAATCCATAACGAATTACTATGGGAATAAATATCACATATTTACAGAAATATTGGAACAAAGCGCTATATTTTCCATTCCATCTTATCGGAAACCCTGAGGGATTTTGTTTTTCATGGAATAGAAACACCATAATATTATTCAAATTAATGAAGAAAGTACCAGTCAAAAGTTTGGACACACCTACTCATTCCAGGATTTTTCTATATTTTCACTATTGTCTACATTGTAGAATAATAATGAAGACATCACAACTATGAAATAACACCTGGAATCAGTTAAGAACAAAGACAACCTAATTCCTTCCTCCCCGTCGGGGGATTGAACCCCGGTCTCCAGTCCACACAACACAGGGATTCTTTAGCTAAATATCCCAGTATTGTACTGCCTACCATCATGTTGTACAGCACCATATTTCCCATTTCATTCTAACAGAAACCCAGAGGTTTTTTTGTTTTCATGGAATAGAAACACCATAATATTAATCTAATTAATTAAGCAAGTACCAGTCAAATGTTTGGACACCACTACTCATTCCAGGATTTTATTTTTTTACTATTTTCTACAATGTAGAATAAGAGTGAAGACATCACAACTATGAAATAACACTGGTCTCCCTCATGCCCTGTATTCTGTAGTACAGACATGGCCTGCTCTCCCTTACAGTATGTAAGGAAATAGGCACTTTCCCATGTTTACTACAGTATCTATTGTAGACTGCACTACACTAGCCACAGCAAGCTAGCTAAATAGGACAAATTAGCTAGCAAGGTCAAGCTAACTAGCTAAATTGCCATACATGTTTAATGCTTTTCGACCTGTCCCCAAATTAATGTAATTGGTTCAGAGTTTGTTTTGATATTTTAACCTGCGTGTCGTGATCGCGTTTGGAGTAGGGGGACAAAATAAATTTATGCACGATGGCGCAAGAGCGCAGCCGGTTAGGGTTCCGTGTAAGGCTTAACAATCATCAATGGGTGTAGACAAAGAAGGGCTCTCCAATAGAAGTACAAAAACATTGAAAGATGGTTTTCTCAAAAGTGAGTTTACAAGTTGATCAACTTTCAAAGCAGAATTACTTTCCCATTGTTTCCTCAAATGCAGTGTATGATATACCATTTTGTACCTATGAGTCTTTACTTTTATCCAATGTAAAAAACAAATATTCAAATGTTGCTACATAAGACCGAATACAGATGGTGAGTCACATATGCTATAATAGAAATAAGGCCATGCTAGTGACAAAATAATCATCCTCCATCATCTTAAACGGCACTGACCACAACTGCTGGGGACGGCCCATCAGGAAGTCCAGGATCCAGTTGCAGAGGGAGGTGTTTAGTCCCAGGCTCCTTAGCTTTGTGAACACTATGGCAACAACACATCTGCCACACTGATCCTAAACACTGGGGACCTTCAGGGGTGTGTCCTGTACTTAGTCCCCTCCTGTACTCCCTGTTCACCCACGATTGCGTGGCCAAACACAACTCCAACACCATCATTACGTTTGCTGACGACACAACAGTGGTAGGCCTGATCAGCGACAATGATGAGACAGCCTATAAGGAGGAGGTCAGAGAACCAGCGGTGTGGTGCCAGGACAACAACCTCTCCCTCAATGTGAGCAAGACAAAGGAGCTGATCGTGAACTACAGGAAAAGGCGGGCCGAGCAGGTCCCCATTAACATCATCTGGGCTGTAGTGGAGCGGTTCCTTGGTGTCCACATCACCAACGAACTATCATGGTCCAAACACACCATCATGGTCCAAACACACCAAGACAGTCGTGAAGAGGGCACGACAAAACCTTTGTGTTTGTCGGACCCATCTTCTCTGAAACAGGTGTCTTTCACATCTGACTGCATAACTAGCTTCATACCAGTTAGATTGAGTAAGGGTGAGTCAGTGAGTGGCCGGTCTGCACCTGTGCTCTGAGCCTGTGTGCTTCTGCCCTCCCTTCCCACCATCCCTTTGTAACTGAGCAGAGATGGACTGGCCTATTTGTTGAGGTATCTGAGTGATGAAATCACCTATTTCTGGATTGATCATGCGTGTAGAGCACAATGCAGGTGAGCCTGCAAAACCTGAAGCTTTAGCTGGAGATAAAGGTAATTCTCTGAAAAACCTCCCCCTCCAAAAACCAAAATCAAGCTCATCCGTGCCAGTGGTGTAAAGTACTTAAGAAAAAATTATTGAAAGTACTACTTAAGTTGTTTTGGGGGTATCTATACTTTACTATTTATATTTTTGACAACTTTTACGTTTACTTCACTACATTCCTGGAGAAAATGATGTACTTTTTATTCCATACATTTTCCCTGACACCCATAAGTACTCGTTACATTTTGAATGCTTAGCAGGACAGGGAAATAGTCTAATTCACACACTTATCAAGAGAACATCCCTGGTCATCCCTCTGCCTCTGATCTGGCGGACTCATTAAACACATGCTTCATTTGTAAATTATGTCTGAGTGTTAGAGCGAGCACCCTGGCTCTCCGTAAATTAAAGAAACTAGAAAATGGTGCTGTCTGGTTTGCTGAATATAAGGAATTTGAAATGATTTAAACTTCTACATTTACTTTTGATACTTGAGTATATGTAAAACCAAATACTTTTAGACTTTTACTGCAGTAGAATTTTACTGGGTGACAAACTTTTACTTGAGTCATTTTCTATTAAGGTTTCTTTACTTTTAATCATGTATGACAATTGGGTACTTTTTCCCACCCCTGGTCCCCTTTTCCAATGACAAAATAAAGTCTTACTGATAATGAAATACTCAAGTAAATATAGAAAAAACAAATGGCAATTTGTACATTTCTCTCAGAATGAAAAAACAACAACATACAACACAATGTCTCAATGTCTTTCATTTAAAGAAAACAACTAAGATATGATTGTTTTGTAAATACTGTAGCAACCTCCAGTGACCAAGCTGGTGTTGAGCCAATTGATAACGACGGCTGATGTTGATCTTTTCAACAACTATGGCACCTGGGTCACGGCACCAATGTCAGAGGAAGGCCCTAGAAATGGTCAAAGACTCCAGCCACCAAAGTCACAGACTGTTCTTTCTGCTACCACATGGCAAGCGGTACCAATGCACCAATTCTGGAACAAACAGGACTACCCCCAAGCCATAAGACTACTAAATAGTTTACCAAATAGCTACCTGGAATATCTGCATTGACACTCTTTGTACTAACTCTTTTGACTCATCACATGTGCTGCTGCTACTGTTTATTATCTATCCTGTTGCGTAGTCACTTTACCCATACCAATTACCTTGTACCCCTGCACATCGACCCAGTACTGTTACCCTATGTATATAGCCAAGTTATCGTTGTGTATTTATTCCCTGTGTTATATATGTTTTCTATATTTTTCTCTCTGCATTGTTAGGAAGGGCCCATAAGCATTTCACTGTTAGTCTACACCTGCTGTTTACAAAGCATGTAACAAATACAATTTGATGTGGCTATGGTATAGCTACTTTTCTGCATTATGTTCTGGTGTATTGGTAACGAACAGGACTCTGGACACTAGTTTCTGGTCTTTTATTCATCTGGATTGTATAAAATAAATGCAATTAAATGAACGGTGAGCTTCTCAATGCTTCACACAGTGCACACTTAGCGTGAGGAAAAATAAAGTGAGTGAATGCCTGCATGAGGGAAGCTACAAATACCCTGCTAGCATATACTGTTGCTAGCTAGCCTAACATTGCACCACAACATTTACACCATATGTACATTTGTGCACACATGAACACATACCTCTCCTCAGTAGAATCAAGACAGACTGAGGAGAGGCAATTCCTGCTGCTGACCTGACGCTACTGCAGACCAGAGCAGTACACGTCAGAGCAATTGATACTCTCACAATAACAACAAAAATGTTTATGTAGGATTTAGGTGAAATACACATAAGGCAACATTAATACTTGTTACACATGCATTTATCTATCTATCTGTGTGTGTATGAGTGTTTCTATGACCCCTCTGCATTCGTGACATAGCAGCGCCACAGCAGCCGTCTGCTGCCCCACACTGTGGATGTTTGCTTAGACATATTAGAGCCTCTGGTAGCTTTAGCCCTGTTCGCTCTAGCCCACTCTGTTAGGCCTATGTATTAAACATTACGGATATATATATGGCCAGCCAGATGGACTCTGTGGAGGCGGAATGTCTTTAAGGCTTCAGAATCTTTTTGAAATAAGATATACTTTTTTGATCGATACATGTATGTGGTACACGTGCCACTTATTTAAATGAGACCAAACTGCTAGAAACGTTAATTGTTTTAGAGGTCACGAATGTAGACTGCTGCGAAGGTATTGATGAGGACATTTCCCAGTGTACTGTATACCTGGCCCTAGATATAGGGAATGCAGTCAACCCCTGCTAGAGTACAAACAAAAAATCTTTACAATCTATCAATTAAAATCGATAAGAGTGAACATGGCATCAGTCCAAAAATAGCATACTCTTTGGGCTGGTTTCTCAGACACAGATTAAGCCTAGTCCTAGACCACACCATGTGAGTCAATATGAGTCCTAGTCAATATGAGAATTTCCATTGAAATTGCTTTTGAGTCCAGGACTAGACTTAATCTGTGTTCGAGAAACTGCCCTCCTAGAGTATAACTTTTAGATCTCCCATTAATTCATCAGTGTAGTAAAACGTGACTTGATTCACTTTATCCAAGGCGACTCTATGCCTACTGTTGTTCTATAGTCTAACTCTGATAACCATAACCCCAATTAAAACCTCAAGATGAGCTGGATAGAAAGGCTGTCCATCACGGTCAGAGTTGAGGGGGCCTGAGTTGGCATCGATCTCGCCCAGGGTAGAACAGACTGAAGAGGTTCATTGGGTTTTCACTCAGGTACAAGACAGAACACGTTGACAATTAAACCCACAATCAGAGGGATCTGGCAGTGTAGTTCAAGATGGGACGTTTGGACTGTTCAATTCAAAAAAATATGGACTTTTAATTGTAAAACATTTAAATCAATTATTGAGAAATAATAAAGCATATGTGCTCTTGCAAGAGCCTTTCTCCAGGGTAGGTAGGAGACATTTAGACTACCTGACCCTCTCCAATGAGAACACAGATTTTTGGTACCGATTGCGAAATGTTTTGTTATGCTGTGCCTTACGTAAGTAACATGGCCATCGATTATATCAGGAGTAAAGTGAATTACTGATGTTCAAATATAGCAAAGAGCCATGTCACAATGTTTCAGACATGTAAAATAGACCAGCCACAAGATATTGAGCATGGTGCCAAGTAGTCTCTATATCCTTCAGAATATCCTAAAGCCTTGATCTGTTAGATCCAATGACAATTGTTTAGGAACATACGATTAACTCAATAAGGCACTAGTGAGGACACACTCAGTAATCTTAAAAAAAAAAAAAACTCAGATCTACACACACACACACACACACACACACACACACACACACACACACACGGTTGCCTAATGTGACGGGAGATTTTTTTTAGCTGTACCATCTGCAGTTGCTGCATGAATGTGCTAATAGCGATCTATCATGGTTCAGTCACCTCCTCCACCTTATTTACAACCTAATGACTTCCGCTGTCATCCCAACACAGACAAACAGAGAATCCCATCAAAGCCTTCCTTTTTGATTCCAATCTGCAGAGAGTGGTCAAGTTCTGTCTTTCATCTGAAAGTTTTGGCAAACAATGTTCCAGTTTGCTTTGTGCCAAATCCCACAGATTTGGAAGTTTATTGGAGTCCTTCTATCAACTGCATTCCAAAAGTATACAGTTGCCATACTTTTACAGCAACAACAGACTCTCAGAGCCCTCCAAAGTCCACAGAATCTTCATTACGAAGAGCATCTCTGAGAAACACAAGGGTGAGATGACTCAGTCCTAAGGAGTGCCACTTTTTCTAAATGTTTGTGAACGAGCAGTATTGTGTGAAGTTTCATCCAGCTTCCTCTGGAGAGAGGGGGGCTTGGTACCAAAATGGTACCCTATACCCTTTATAGTGCTCTACTTTTGGTCAAATGTAGAGCACTATAAAGGGAATACGGTGCCATTTGGGATACAGCCAGGGAGGGAGGAGAATCACATAGACAACACAGAGAAGAGGCATCCGCCACAGCAGATGGCTTTGTTTTGAGACGACCTACTTTGTTGATGTTTTCTCAACTGCCTTTTTGAAGAAGCCAGACGGGGAGCCGATTCTCAGAAAACAGGAGAATCCTCAGAGACAAGCTCTGCCTTCCCCACTTGGGCCAATCACAATACATCGAGAATTATATCGAAAAGCTACAGCTAGGGGCAGATTTTGAAAACATCAAATAGCACTAATTCGCTTACATATATAAGCCTAGTTCTGTTCTTAACATTTCATTCAGTTCTGTCATACATACTCGCATGACTCCCACAATGCTTGGCACAGTTAAGTCTGGAAGTTCCTGCAAACATAAGCATGTCAACAGTATAATTCCCAAAGTAATATCTTCATTTAAATTCCAACTCAACTTCCTTTTTGATTATGAAACATAATACTGGAGGTAATCACCCGATCTTCGCTAGTAATTGGCCAGCCTACTGACAGATGTGCTTTAACTCAATGAGTCCAATTCTTCACGCCGGCTTGATTTAGAACATTGTGTGTTTGAGCTACAGACTTATGGGTTATACCATTAGTCTGTATGATTAACGGGAGCTAGAGTTGTGTTTGTGAGACAAGGGCGGATCCCGAAGGGGCCCGGGGCCGGGTGTTTTTACAAAAACTGCAGTCTCAATGTTTATTTAACCAGGAAAATACCCTTGAGATTAGAAACCTCTTTTGCCAGGGGGGACCTCTGAATGGCACATGTCTCAATTGTCTCAAGGCTTAAAAATAGTTCTTTAACCTGTCTCCTCCCCTTCATCTACACTGATTGAATTGGATTTAACAAGTGACATTAATAAGGGATCATAGCTTTCACCTGGATAGTCTTCTTAATGTTTTGTATTTTCAGTATATCGTTCACAGTGATGGGTGAGTGGTCTTGCAACGACCCGAAGGGTACTGGCGGAGGCTCGCATGTAAAATAATGTCACCATAGTTCCAACACAGATAGAAAAATGTACCTTGTACAAGATCCTTCCTGACTGACATAGAAAAACAAGATTTGTTCCTAAAATAAAAACCCCATTTCTACTTCAGTTTCTTTGCCAAGATTTCAATGTGCTATTTAAATTGTAGTTTTTCATCTAACCAGATGCCTAGGTACTTATATGTAGATATCCTTTCGATCAGTTGGTCATTTAAAGTTAGAATCTGCAGATGACTCCACTTGTCTGCTTTAAGGTTAGATAAAACCAGTCTTTCTGGCATTAAGCACAAGTTTCAGGTGGAAGAGTTGTTTCTGAATGTCATCAAAAGCCAGTCCTGACAGGCCTTCCCAATTTTAGAGGCACGGTTGTGTCAGCATATAGACGTAGTTTTGCAGTGTTTACATGTCCACCAACATAATTAATATACAGTGTAAAAAGGACAGAACCTAATATGAACCCTTGGGGGACACCCTTTGTAAGCTGTTGAAACTATGATTCATGCCCTATTGTGCTACACACTGGGTTCTGTCAGAGAGGTAGACTTGGAACCAATCCAACGCCCCATCAGTAAAACCTATTATATTTCATCTATGCAGAAGCAGAGCATGGTCAACAGTGTCAAAAGCTTTCAATAAATCAATAAAAAGAGAAACACAATACTGTTTTTTTGTGCTGTGCATCCTGAAGATCACTGATCACCTTGGTTGCAGCTGAGATAGTACTATGTTTTGCTCTGAATCCAGATGGGTTTTGGGGTAAGATATCTGAACTATTTTAAAGACAATCTTTCAGCTGGGAATTCACAGGGTTCTCAAGAATGTTATCAAGCACATAAAGTTTAGATATAGAGCAATAGTTATCCAACTGGGACAGATCTCTGACTTTACGCAGTGGAGCAACTTATGCTGCCTTCCAGATTTTTGGAATCACGTTACTTGACAGTGATACAGTTGAAGTCGGAAGTTTACTATTATACACCTTAGCCAAAAACATATTTTTTTCCTCACAATTCCTTACATTTAATCCAAGTAAAAATTCCCTGTCTTAGGTCAGTTAAGATCACCACTTTATTTTAAGAATGTGAAATGTCAGAATAATAGTAGAGAGAATGATTTATTTCAGCTTTTATTTCTTTCATCACATTCCCAGTGGGTCAGAAGTCTACATACACTCAATTAGTATTTGGTAGCATTGCCTTTCAAGTGTTTAACTTGGGTCAAACGTTTCGGGTAGCCTTCCACAAGCTTCCCACAATACGTTGGGTGAATTTTAGCCCATTCATCCTGACAGAGCTGGTGTAACTGAATCAGGTTTGTAGTCCTCCTTGCTCGCACATACTTTTTCAGTTCTGCCCACAAATCTTCTATAGGAATGAGGTCAGTGCTTTGGGATGGCCACTCCAATACCTTGACTTTGTTGTCCTTAAACCATTTTGCCACAACCTTAGAAGTATGCTTGGGGTCATTGTCCATTTGGAAGACCCATTTGCGACCAAGCTTTAACTTCCTGACTGATGTCTTGAGATGTTGCTTCAATATATCCACATAATTTCCCTCCCTCAACATGCATCTAGTTTGTGAGGTGCACCAGTCCCTCCTGTAGCAAAGCACCCCCACAACATGATGCTGCCACCCCTGTGCTTCACGGTTGGGATGGTGTTCTTCGGCTTGCAAGCGTCCCCCTTTTTCCTCGAAACATAACGATGGTCATTATGGCCGAACAGTTCTATTTTTGTTTCATCAGACGAGAGGGAATTTCTCCAAAAAGTACGATCTTTGCTCCCACGTGCAGTTGCAAACCGTAGTCTGGCTTTTTTATGGCAGTTTTGGAGCAGTGGCTTCTTCCTTGCTGAGCGGCCTTTCAAGTTATGTCGATATAGGACTCATTATACTGTGGATATAGATACTTTTGTACCTGTTTCCTCCAGCATATTCACAAGGTCCTATGCTGTTGTTCTGGGTTTGATTTGCACTGTTTGCACCGAAGTACGTTAATCTCTAGGAGACAGAACGCATCTCCTTTTTGAGAGGTATTACAGCTGTGTGGTCCCATTGTGTTAATACTTGCGTACTATTGTTTGTACAGATGAACGTGGTCCGTTCAGGCATTTGGAAATTGCTCTCAAGGAAGAACCAGACTTGTGGAGGTCTATGATTTTTTTTCTGAGGTCTTGGCTGATTTCTTTTAATTTTCCCATGATGTCAAGAAAAGAGGCACTGAGTTTGAAGGTAGGCCTTGAAATACATAAACAAATACACTTCCAATTGAGTCAAATGATGTCAATTATCCTATCAGAAGCTTCTAAAGCCATGACATAATTTTCTGGAATTTTCCAAGCTGTTTAAAGGCACAGTCAACTTAGTGTTTGTAAACCTCTGACCCACTGGAATTGTGATACAGTGAATTATAAGTGAAATAATCTGTCTGTAAACAATTGTTGGAAAAATGACTTGTGTCATGCACTAAGTAGATGTCCTAACCAACTTGACAAAACTATAGTTTGTTAACAAGAAATTTGTGGAGTGGTTGAAAAACAAGTTTTAATGACTCCAACATAAGTATATGTAAACTTCCGACTTTAACTGTACATTCAAAATATGAATGAGAGGGCAGCAATGATGTCTGCTCCAATTTTCATCAGAAATGGATTCAACTGGTCCAGGGCAGCAGCTTTATTAGTATCATTTGATTTGAGCATGTTTACAATTTTATATTGCGTAATCTTAGTGAAATGAAAAGGATAACCTACTGTCCTATTTGTGGCAGGGTTGTCGGTTACAGGCTTATGTGCATTTCAAATGGGTTCATTATCAAAAACATGCTAATTAAATACATTTGGAGCCACACTTTTACCATGTCCATTTTGGGAACCAATCTTCTCACGTTTATGTGCATAAATCTAAAACCTGATCTAGTGCTAAAGTTGTTATAGTCAGAAGTTATACAACAATTAAAAGCTGAGACTCCCACGAACACGCACATGTAACATGTTTTGTTCTATGGCGCTCACTAGCTACACAAGCTTCGTTAAAAGGTAAGAGGTTATTCTACATAGAAGGTCATAGGAAAGTCACTGAGTAGTTGTCACTGAGTAGTTTGATATTCATTTCCCACTAAGCAAACATTTTCTGTACTTACAGCATTCATATAAATTCATTTTTATCAGATATTTGCCAGACATTTGTCAGTAAATCCCATGATGTTTATGTTTAGTATTCTACATGTAGCCCAAGCTATTCTGAAAAGAAAACATTAAAACACTTCATTGTGAGATTATATATAAGGGCTGGACATGCAGATAAATGAAAGTCAGAACAATTAAAAGCCCATTTTTGCTGTGGTCTCGGGACTGACTGCTAATGTTCAGAGTGGAACTCAATATTAGGAAGGTGTTCTTACTGTTTTGTACACTCAGTGTAAATCAATCAACTTTGTTTAGGGAACTTTCTTAACTCTGAATGGGAGGTAGGAGGATGGGGGAGGTTATTTGCATGCACTTCAGTGTTGAGGACACCATTACTGCAAAATAGTCCCATACTGCTATGAAAATATTGGTATCCTTCACAGACATCTAATGGTATTCTATTGGCACTTGTACCTCGAAGCTGAGCACTCTCCTAAATGATGAGGTACATTTATGGAATCCTCATAAAAACATGGATTCTAATTTCAGATTTTTATAAGGCAATTATGATCCTCAGTAATGATGTTGGAGGACTCATGCAGCACTCCTAAAGGTAATAACCCGGCTCCGATTGTTGACGGGGAGTCTCAAGTGAGACTGGATCGAGCCAAAATCCCACCAGTATTTAGACAAAACTCTTTCCCCCTCCTTTTGTCTCTCTCACCATCACAGCAGTCTATCTGAGCCAATCACAGGCTAAGCCACCAAATGGGGCTATTTATAGGTGGTTCAGCTTAGCACTGCAACCCTGTGACCAAAGCTATATTGATTAACTCATCCTACAAAGTAAATGATTACTAGTAAAAGAAGTGAGCTGGAATCAGGTAGCCGGCTACAGTTGTGTGTGTCCCAGTGGATGTATATGTTGGTGATCTCTAAACACCCCATTTTCATGCTTATCCCGGGGTAAATTTGTATACTTTAGTGGTTTTGTTTTGTCAAATGCAGTTTGGCAATCTTTTTTGCCAGAGTCTGTTTGTGTATGCATTAGAGGTGTCAAAGTGAACACATTAATAACGCACAAATGTACAACATTTTATGCCGTAATTGTTTTTGACCCCATTAATCACATCTCCATTTCTTCACCGCACGGACCCTTTTACACATTCCTAGGCATTTCATTAGATAACGGCAAAAACATAATTTGTATAGAAGTAGCTAGCTAGTTATGCTAACGTTAGCTAGCTAGCTAACCTAAACAATGTTTACATTGCCATGACTGAACGCGTCTTGATTCAACTAACTTCCTACAATGATTTTAATCAGGACATCCATTCTATTTAGCTACTATTTTTGTTGAAGTTCTCAGGTAAATTATGTCAATTTTTGTAGTAGCAGCTTGTGACTAGTTAATGTTGAAGAACATGGATAATTAGCCTAGGCAATTTCTAATAGCTGTATTATACATGAACTCTGATCTGTTGTTATTGTCTTCTGTGGAATTCACAACATTGTTGGGCAGGTTTAAAAGCTCTTTGTTCTTTGTATCCATAGAGCCAGTTATTATTAGTCAACCCTCCAATCAGAAATTGACTAAGGCAAATTTAGAATGCCTGAAGGTTTAACAATACTTGCGTGTGTGTGGGGTGTGTGTGCAAGTGTTAGACCTCAAGAACATTGAGGGAGTAGGCCTACTTAAACATTGGGAGAATTAATGGCTCTATGTTTATGGGGACTTCTGTGTTGTTTATAGTGAAAATGGGGGGGGGGGGGGGTTGGAGAGAGAGAGAGAAGCTGTGGTAACTCAATGACCCAGATTTCTGCTTTGGTGCTACAGGTCACAGAAATGGATTGGTTCTCCAAGAGGTACAGGGGAAACAGTAACACTATAACAATACTATAATCAACAGTAACACCAGGGCCACATTTTGTAGGAATACGTTGTAGAACATTGCAGATAGAAATGTCTTAAATAGCATGCTTCTACATAATATCTCATCATTATATTATTATACTATTGTATATTATTATACTATTATACCACAACATTGTGCCCTGCTGAATGCACCCCACAACAAATACTACAATATGTACCACTAAAGCTGATACTACTATGCATAATAACATAAATAACACTCAAATGTAACAATAATATTTTTCCTACATGCTGACCACACCGGCCACATTGCATGCGCAAGCAAGTGTTGCAAAATAAATGTACACATACATGTTATTCAATCATTTCATCCAAACTGCTTGAGCGTGTCAACGATCATCTGCATCGCCAGGTGCTAAAATAGAATTTGGTTCTATTTTAGACACTTGACGCGCTGCAAGTCCTGCCTCTCCCATCTCCTTATTGCTTTTTAAGAGCATATACCCACGTGGGTGATTGAAAGATAAACAAGGTCCACACTCCAGTCCAGTTGGATACAGTAATGCACCTTAAAGTTGGTTGCCAAGTTATTGGAGAGAAATCAATGATGGGATGAGTCAATTCCAACTCTATTCAAAATACAATTTGATATGAATAAATTGATAAGTGAAAGAACGAAAATAAAAATCTTTGATTTAAGACTTAGAGAGCCAAATGTAAAAGGTCGTCATGGGACTGTGTTATAAGCTATGAGTCGTTCTCGCAAGAAAGTGTTGTAGGGCTCGCTTGGTCAGATGGGATCAGTGATTGCCAGTTTCTGGAGTTGAGGCAGGAGTAATGTGGCACTCTTCTCCACACAAGACATCATGTCCTTGTGCTCTTCATGAAGCAGGCTTTCAGAAACATACTTCTGTAGAAGCTTCCTCAAAGAGGCCTTAGGAATCAATGTCCTGCAGTTGTGACTGGTAAAGTCAAGAAACAAGAACTGAAAAGTTGAGTGAAAAACAAAATGTAAATGTGATATTTTAAAATATCCAAGTAAAGGCAGGACAACCATTCTTGCTGTCACCCAAACAATAAGTGATGATGACCATCCTACCCATGCTAGATTATAGAGACGTAATTTATAGATCGGCATGTAAGGGTGCTCTCGAGCGGCTAGATTTTCTTTACCATTCGGCCATCAGATTTGCCACCAATGCTCCTTACATGACACATCGCTGCACTCTATACTCTTCTGTAAACTGGTCATCTCTGTATACCCATCGCAAGACCCACTGGTTGTTTCTTATTTATAAAACCCTCTTAGGCCTCACTCCCCCTATCTGAGATATCTACTGCAGCCCTCATCCTCCACATACAACACCCGTTCTGCCAGTCACATTCTGTTAAAGGTCACCAAAGCACACACATCCTGGGTCGCTCATCTTTTCAGTTCGCTGCAGCTTGAGACTGGAACGAACTGCAACAAACACTCAAACTAGACAGTTTTATCTCAATCTCTTCATTCAAAGACTCAATCATGGATGCTCTTACTGACAGTTGTGACTGCTTTGCATGATGTGTTGTGGCCTCTACCTTCTTGCCCTTTGTGCTGTTGTTTGTGCCCAACAATGTTTGTACCGTGTTGTGTGCTGCTACCATGTTGTGTTGCTACCATGTTGTTATGTTGTGTTGCTACCATGCTGTGTTGTCATGTGTTGCTGACATGCTATGTTGTCATGTTAGGTCTCTCTTTATGTACTCTTGTGTTGTCTTTCTTGTCGTGATGTGTGTTTTGTTATATTTTTATTTAATAGATTTTTAATCCCAGCCCCCATCCCCGCAGGAGGCCTTTTGCCTTTTGGTAGGCTGTCATTGTAAATAAGAATTTGTTCTTAACTGACTTGCCTAGTTAAATAAAGGTTAAATAAATATTACAAGCTGCAAAATAAAACGGTCCTCTGTGGACACAAACAACACAGGCTAATTAGCGGGTAATTAGCCCAAACAGTCAAGGCTGCAAATGTTAACAGGACATTTACCCCACATTAGACTGCCATTCAGAAGAAGAAAACATTTCAGGAAACTGCACTGAATAGGAGTGTTACAGTAAAAAAATACAAATACTTGCCATTCATTTCAACTCAAGATGTTTTATTCTTCTTCCCTTTTAGAAAGAACCCTCTCCCCCACATATACCCGGTTTTGAATGGATAGAGTACCGCTTATATCAAAAATTACTTTTTGTAGCAGGTGAGGTGAATTTACGCAGCAGTTTAAAATAATTGACATTGCAGGTTAGGAGAATTAGGTTAAATTTAGGAAAAGGGTAAGATGAACCTCACTATCCTTCACTGTGGTCATAGCCATGGGAAGTAGGGGTGCTACCGCACCACCTAACAAATCTGGGGGAAAAAGAAAAAAAAACGAGTTTTAAATATTTTGTTCACCAAAGTAGTGCACTGGGTCTTTAATAATCCTGTAGTAGTGGACCAATATATCCGTCTGCAGCACCAGCCTATCAAAAAGATTTGTCCCTCCCCCACCCCCAAACTACTTCTCGCAGCTATGACTGTAGCTGAAGTTAATGGGCGCCTAGATTTATGAGAAAGGGTTATGAATAATGTTTATGAATTAATCATTCATGGTGGCATAGTCCAGGTTCATAGGCTTCTCAGTGTCCTGAAAATTGCATGCTCCCCTCGGCTATAAATTATCCATCGGATCCCTGTTCCCATCCCAGCCTTATCACTCTAAGGAGGGTTTAATGTTCATGGCGGACACTGTTTATGATAACGCTCCTGACTAATGATGGCCAGACTTTTAATACAGAGGTAGCATTTATCTTTTTTATGGTGATGTGTCGTTTTCTACTCCCCCATGTAAACAAAGCGTGATGGAGAAACCATTGTTATTCTGAAGACAGAGAGACAACAGGAAAAGGTCAGAGCAGAATTTGTGTTCTATCTTTCTTTGGCTGCCTTCATTCTGACTGACTGGGGGGGCAGTGGGGTTTGGTCATGTGTCACGGAGGGCAGAAAAAGGAAAAGCAAACGCAAGGGAGGATGGAAGTGGATGAGCACACACAAAAATACTCTAGGTCATACACATGCTTACAATTCCAATTTGCCTGCAAGAACCACATACTTCATGCTACGTAAACACACTCAAACATCGTCTGCCCTCACATACATAAGCATATGATCATAATCACATTCCAGACAGCATGTAGATTAGTATTAATCAGAATGTGCAGCCGTGGCTCCAATCACATGAAACCTGACATAATGTTTCTATGAGGTCATCTGATTAACGGCTAAATGGAAAGAACGATTAAATGGAAATGACGAAGGTACAGGCGCACAATGAGAGAGAGAAAGAAAGCCGAATCTGACCGATATTAAATAAAAATTGTAGGACAATAATAAATAGAAAACCAGTGTGAAAACAGGGTTTGAATAATTGATAGACATATTTTAACAGTTGAGCCAATAAAATTCAATGCGTATGAGTCATCTGTGTGGGACAAAGATAGATGTCAAAAGGACGAGACAGGACTTAAAGACTGAGTGGGCTGAAACGCTGCACGTAGCGAAGTGTGGTATATAACCCATACTGGTCCGGGGTCCGGTTGACGCTCCCAGAGCCTTGCACAATAATTAGTTTCACCAGAGCCGTGTGCTTAAGACCGATAAGAATTGGCTTTGGCTGAGGATCAACCACCACTGAACGGATGTAGCAACTTGTTATCTGCAAACCGCAGAGAAGAAAAACCCTTGTAGCGGCAGGAACAGGGGCTTAGGTAATGACAGCATATGTGAGAAGTGCGAGAGTCACCGGTCGCATTCCAGAAACAACAACATCAGGCCAATAAAAGAGCAGTTCAGGTGTACGGTTTTCAAAAGAGGCCCCACATAGGTACTGCAGGCCTTTGAAGGCTAAAGAGAAAGTTTTGTTTTAACTTGGCATGTCTTTAGTATCTTAAAAGGTTTGCTTAATGAAGGATGTGCAGCTCTGCTGGGACAGCCTTGAAAACGGTTCTGTTAGTTTAGCAGAAGGTCACTTTCCTCATCTGCACGATCCCCAAAGGCCACAACAAGAACAACATCAACAACCGATCAAACAGAACAAAATAATAATAGCAGGCATTTTCCTACACAGGTTAGAATCAGGAAGACACATTGGAAGCCAGTACAACCAGTGATTTATATATACACTAGATGTCTGATATGGTGCACTGCATTGTAGCCACTGTCCCTCCATCATGGTGTTACATCTCCTCCTGCCACGCCCTCTACTTCTCATCCTGTGTCTCCTTGACTTGCCTCCACTCTCCCAGTGCTCTCTCCCGCTTTCTATCTGTGTGTGTGTGTGTGTGCGGAGACAGGTCTGCTGGAGTCAGAGCAGATCCCCCATCAGCTGCAACCTGTTCCATAATCAAGATCTCTAAAATACTCAGCCCTGCCAATTCCACACTGCCAGATCGTAATCTCTGCTCAGTCAGTCTAGGTTTCTAGCCGTTTGTTCCTGTTGTACATGTTTTCCCTTACCCGACGCTGTTTTGCTCTTTGCTACAGTTCTGCACGCTCTGACTCTGGTCCCTGTCTCCCTGGCCTGCACTCCATCTTCCCCCTGTATTTCAATAAATACTTTGGTTACCTCTTCCCAGTCTCCTCGTCTGAGCCTGCTCTTGGGGTCACCTGTTCCGCTTCGTGTAACAGTGCGATCTGGCCAGAGAGATGAACCCAGCAGACACAGATCCTCTACACCAAACCCTCGCAGGCCAAGGTGCCATGCTCAAGCAACATCACCAAGCCCTGAAAACCCTTCTGGAGCACGTCACAGAGTTGTCCCAGAGCCTTTCGGACCTGCAGGGCCAAACCTTCCCCCAGAGTTCGCAACCAGCCTCTAGTTCTTCTCCGCTCCGTGAGCCGTTTGTTCCCGGCAACCGAGCGCTACGTTGGCAACCTCGGAGCTTGCAGAGCCCTTTTGGTACAATGTTCACTGGTATACGAGCAACAGCCCTACGCTTATGCTAGAGAACGGGCCAAGATTCCCTTCCTGAGGAGAGGCAGCAATGAATCATCACTAGGAGCTGCCTATACTGTGGCCAGTTTGGTCACATTTTCTCCACTTGTTCACTGAGGCCAGCAAAAAGGGGTGGCTCAGCAGTTGTGGGGAATATACTGTTGAGCCAAATCGCCGGTCCATCTCCCCCAGACCCTTGCTAGACGGTACTCTTGTGTAGCAAAGCCAGGCTTTTTCTCTGCCTGCCCTGATCGACTTGGGTGCCGATGAGAGTTTCCTGGACCGAGGTGTCTTTACCCAGTTGGGCCTGGACACTATTCCACTCGATTCACCCCTAGATGCCAACGCTCTCAATGGACAGCTCCTCGCCCGTGTCAGTGAGAGAATTGTCCCTGTCATCCTGCGTGTCTCTGGGAATCACAGGAAAGGATCCGTCTCCACATAATCGGCTGCCCTCACTCTCCCCTGGTTATTGGTCACCCTTGGTTAAAGCTGCACAATCCACAGTTCGACTGGACCGCTGGAAAGGTAACCACTTGGAGTTTGTTTTGTCACTCGAATTGTCTACATTCTGCCCTTGCCCCTACCTTGTCTGTGCCCCAGTTCATTCTAGAACCTCCGGACCTGTCATCAGTTCCTCCATAGTATCATAATCTAGCTCTCTCCCCTGTAGCCGGTTGTATAACCTCTCGCGCCCCATGCAAAAGAGGCTATGGAGGGGTACAGAATTGCCTGCAGGACGTCAGGCCTTCTTCCTCTCCGGTAGGGGCTGTTTTTTTCTTTGTAAAGAAGCCTGGTTAATAACGTTCTGAGGATTGTGATTGGACACTTCGTTTTTGTCTATGTGGACAAAGCTCAAATTCTTCTAAAGACCTTGAGGGTCACCAGAAACACGTTCGCCAAGTTCTCCAATGGCTGTTGGAGAATAAGCTTTTTGTTAAAGCTGAGAAATGTGAGCTTCATGCTTCCTCTGTGTCCTTCCTGGGTTACATTATTGCACAGAGACAGTTACGGGTGGACCCTGCCAAGTTCAGGGCAGTCACAGAGTGGCCTGCGCTCTCAAATCTGAAGCAGCTTCAGCGTTTCCTGGGGTTTGCCAATTTTTACAGACGTTTGGCAGCACCTCTCACCACTCTCACCTCCACCTCCACTCTGTTCCACTGGAGCCCTGAGGCAGAGGCAGCATTCCGGGAACTCAAGCGTCGCTTCACTTCTGCTCCGATCCTCACCTAGCCAGACCCAGAACTCCAGTTCATCGTCGAGGTGGACGCCACCAACACCGGGGTAAGTGCTGTTCTGTCTCAACGTTCTTCCTCTGATCAGAATGTCCACCCATGTGCATTCTTTTCCCGCAAGCTCTCACCTGCAGAAAGAAATGTTGAAATCGGTAACTGGGAACTCCTGGCAGTGAAGGGCTCGGTTCTCCCCTTCAATTCAGACCAGCAAACGTCTGAACTCCCGGCAAGCCAGGTGGGCATTGTTCTTTGGGAGATTCAACTATACACTCACTTATCGCCCCAGATCTAGGAATATCAAGCATGATGCCCTCTCCCGCCAGTTCACCGCCGACAACACAGGTTCCGAGCCAGAGACCATTGTGCCATCCACCTGCATCGTTGCCGCCATCTCCTGGGAGATCGAGTCCCATATTCGCCAGGGTCAGCAGAACCAGCCTGACCCAGGTAACGGTCCTAGAAAGACTCTGTTCAGTTCGCTTTGAAGTTCTTCAGTGGGCCCATTCTACTCACCTCACCTGTCACTCTGCTATGAACCGGACTCTTGCATTCCTGCGTCAGCGCTTTTGGTGGCCCAATACGGAGAAAGATGTCCAGGAGTTCGTCTCAGCCTGCTCGGTCTGTGCCCGGAACAAAACCTCCACTAAACCCACTTCAGGTCTGCTTCACCCTCTTTTCATACCCAGTCGACCCTGGTCACACATAGCTCTGGACCTTGTCACTGGCATCACCCATCTAATGGTAACTCAGTCATCCTCACCATTACCGACAGATTCTCCAAAGAGGCTCACTTTGAGACTGTGGACCTGCTGGTATCCCATGTGTTTCGACTGCATGGCATTCCTACTGACATCGTTTCCGACAGAGGACCCCAGTTTATGTCCCAGATATGGAGATCCTTCTGTTCAGCACTTGGAATTAATGTTAGTCTTTCATATTTATATCATATTATATAATATTTCATATTATTGTTAGTCTTTCATCTTTCTGGATATTACCCCCAGACCAACGGCCAGACCAAATGGACCAACCAGGAGATGAAGACTGCCCTACGCTGCGTGACTTCGGCTAACTCTTCCTCCTGGAGTGCTCAGCTACCCTGGGTGGAATATGCCCACAACACCCTCATCAAAGCCTTGTCAGGTACAGTATGTCAACCTTCGAATGTGCTCTGGGATTCAGCTCGTGTCTCACAGTCTTCTGTTTCTAGGCCCACCCCTCCTCCCGTGTCATCGATGGCCATCCGGCGTACACGGTGAGACGCCTCCTGGGGCAGGGGTTTCCAGTACCTGGTTGACTGGGAGGGTTATGGCCTGGTCGAAAGGTGCTGGGTCCCCGCTAGAGACATCCTGGACCCAGCCCTCATCGCCGACTTCCACTGCCAGCACCCCGGTCAACCAAGTATGCACCCAGGTAGGACGCCAGGTGGAGCCCCTAGAGGGGGCAGGACTGACACACCCTGATCTGTTTCACCTGTCCTTGTGCTTGTCTCCACCCCCCTCCAGGTGTCACCCATCTTCCCCATTATCCCCTGTGTATTTATGCCTGTGTTTTCTGTCTGTTTGTGCCAGTTAGTCTTGTTTGCCAAGTCAACCAACGTTTTTCTCCTATCGCCTGTTTTTTTCCAGTCTCTGTATAAGTTGCCTTATAAAATGGCGCCAGAAGAAATGTCAGGAGTTTTACGGGGAGCCAGACCAATTGTGCTGTTATGTGTTTTTTTGTGTTATTTGTAACTTATTTTGTACATAATATTTCTGCAACCGTATCTTACGGCAAAAAAGAGCTTCTGGATATCAGGACAGCGATCACTCACCTCGGAGTAGACAAAGATTTTTTCTACAACAAGGACGACGCACAAGACATTCTCCAAACACCCCACATGGCCGACATCCCCGTTATTTGCAAGAGGAAGCAACGCAGGTACAGAGGACAAAGAGACGGATGTCTGGTCAGGACGCGGAGAAGGCGACTGGGAAAGCTGCCGTTACAGTCAATACTACTCGTCAACGTGCAATCATTGGACAATAAATTAGACGAGGTACGATCACGAATATCCTACCAACGGGACAACAAATACTGTAATACCCTATGTTTCACGGAATCGTGGCTAAATGACGACATGGATATTCAGCTAGCGGGATATACACTGCACCGGTAAGATAGAACAGCACACTCTGGTAAGACGAGGGTGGGCGGTCTGTGCATTTTTGAACAGTTGGTGCACGAAATCTACAGAAGTCACTAGATTTTGCTCGCCTGAAGTAGAGTATATTGTGATACATTTCATGCCATACTACTTGCCTAGAGAGTTTTCAGCTATACTTTTCATGCTGGCATGAAGAACGTACTCAGATGCTGGCACTAACGCACTCAGTCAACTGTATAAGGAAATAAGCAAACAAGAAACCACTCCCCCAGAGGCAGCGCTCCTAGTGGCCGGAGACTTTAATGCAGTTAAATCAGTTCTACCAAATGTATCAACATGTTAAATGTGCAACCAGAGGGAAAGAAAATCTAGATCACCTGTATTCCACACACAGAGACGCGTACAAAGCTCTCCCTCTCCCTCCATTTGGTAAATCCGACCACAACTCTATCCTCCTGATTCCTGCTTACACAAGCAAAAATTAAAACAGGAAGCACCAGTGACTCGGTCTATAAAAAAAGTTGTCAGATGAAGCAGATGCTAAACTACAGGACTGTTTTGCTATCACAGACTGGAACATGTTCCGGGATTCATCCGATTACATGGAGGAGTACACCACATCAGTCACTGGCTTTATCAATAAGTGCATCGAGGACGTCGTCCCCACAGTGACTGTACGTACATACCCCAACCAGAAGCCATGAATTACAGGCAACATTCACACTGAGCTAAATGGTAGAGTTGCCACTTTCAAGGTGCGGGGACTCTAACCCGGAAGCTTACAAGAAATCCTGCTATGCCCTGCGACGAACCATCAAACAGGCAAAGCATCAATACAGGGCTAAGATTGAATCATACTACACCGGCTTCGACGCTCGTCTTATGTGGCAGAGCTTGCAAACTATTACAGACTACAAAGGGAAACACAGACGCGAGCTGCCCAGTGACACAAGCCTACCAGACGAGCTAAATCACTTCTATGCTCGCTTCGAGGCAAGCAACACTGAGGCATGAATGAGAGCATCAGCTGTTCTGGACGACTGTGTGATCACGCTCTCCATAGCCGACGTGAGTAAGACCATTAAACAGGTCAACATAAACATGGCTGTGGGGCCAGACAGATTACCATGACGTGTGCTCCGGGTATGTGCTGACCAACTGGCAGGTGTCTTCACTGACATTTTCAACATGTCCCTGATTGAGTCTGTAATACCGACATGTTTCAAGCAGGCCACCATAGTCCCTGTGTCCAAGAACAAAGCAAACCTGCCTAAATGACTACAGACCCGTAGAACTCACATCCATAGTCATGAAGTGCTTTGAAAGGTTGGTACTGGCCTCAGCCAGTAAGGAATCAGCTTGTTTCATGTTTCAAGCAGACCAACCTGGTAATGGCTCGCATCAACACCATTATCCCAGAAACCCTAGACCCACTCCAATTTGCATACTGCCCAAACAGATCCACAGATGGTGCAATCTCTATTGCACTCCACACTGCCCTTTCCAACCTCGACAAAAGGAACACTTACTGTATGTGAGAATGATATTCATTGACCTCAGCTCAGCATTCAACACCATAGTACCCTCAAAGCTCATCACTAAGCTAAGGATCCTGGGACTAAACACCTCCCTCTGCAATTGGATCCTGGACTTCCTGACAGGCCGCCCCCAGGTGGTGAGGGTAGGTAGCAACACATCTGCCATGTTGATCCTCAACACTGGAGCTCCACAGGGGTGCATGCTCAGTCCCCTCCCGTACTACCTGTTCACCCACGACTACATGGCCAGGCACGACTCCAACACCATCATTAAGTTTGCAGATGACACAACAGTGGTAGGCCTCATCACCGACAACGATGAGACAGCCTATAGGGAGGAGGTCAGAAACCTGGCCGGATGGTGACAGAATAATAAACTATCCCTCAACGTAACCAAGACTAAGGAGATGATTGTGGACTACAGGAAAAGGAGGACCGTGCACACTCCCATTCTCATCGACGGGGCTGTAGTGGGGCAGGTTGAGAGCTTCAAGTTCCTTGGTGTCCACATCAACAACAAACCAGAATGGTCCAAACACACCAAGACAGTTGTGAAGAGGGCACGACAAAGCCTATTCCCCCTCAGGAAACTAAAAAGATTTGGCATGGGTCCCGAGATCCTCAAAAGGTTCAACAGCTGCAACATCGAGAGCATCCTGACCGGTTGCATCACTGGCTGGTACATCAATTGCTCGGCCTCTGACCACAAGGCACTACAGAGGGTAGTGCGTACGGACCAGTACATCACTGGGGCTAAGCTGCCTGCCATCCAGGACCTCTACACCAGGCGGTGTCAGAGGAAGGCCCTAAAAATTGTCAAAGACCCCAGCCACCCCAGTCATAGACTGTTCTCTCTACTACTGCATGGCAAGTGGTACCGGAGTGCCAGTCTAGGACAAAAAGGCTTCTCAACAGTTTTTACCCCCAAGCCATAAGACTTCTGAACATGCAATCAAATGGCTACCCAGACTATTTGCATTGTGTGGCCTCCCCAACCCCTCTTTTTATGCTGCTGCTACTCTCTGTTTATCACATATGCATAGTCACTTTAACATACATTCATGTACATACTACCTCACTTGGGCCGACCAACCAGTGCTCCCGCACATTGGCTAACCGGGCTATCTGCATTGTGTCCCGCCACCCACCACCCGCCAACCCCTCTTTTACGCTACTGCTACTCTCTGTTCATCATATATGCATAGTCACTTTAACCATATCTACATGTACATACTACCTCAATCAGCCTGACTAACCGGTGTCTGTATTTAGCCTCGCTACTTTTATAGGCTCGCTACTGTATATTGCCTGTTTTATTTCTTTACTTACCTATTGTTCACCTAACACCTTTTTTTGCACTAATGGTTAGAGCCTGTAAGTAAGCATTTGTTGTATTCGGCGCACGTGACATAAAAACTTTGATTTGATTCTCATCCTCCTGGTTCTGACCCTTGCTTGTCCTGACTCTGAGCTCGCCTGCCTGACCTCGAGCCAGCCTGCTGCCCTATACCGTTTTGGACTCTGACCTGGTTATGAACTCTTGCCTGTCCCCGACCTGCTTTTTGCCTACCCCCTTAGACTATAATAAATATCAGAGCTCAAGCCATCAGCCTCCTGTGTCTGCATCTGGGTCTCGCCTTGTGTCGTTATACCCACACTTTTAGCGCATCAAAGGGTCCAATCAAAAGCGGGTTCGTCATTTGGACCAAATACTGCACTGTTACGGTGGAAAATGGCCCAATCCAACCACACATCAACAAAGTTTTTTTCCCCCTGGCCTGTCAGCGTATTCACGTGCGAAGATGATGGGTGATTGTTGATGGCTGACAGGCAGTAAAATGAACAGAAGTCAATCTCATTTGCCAACAAAAAGAACAGCTAAATACAGCGCAAATCAATTTACCAAATGTTTTTAGAAACAAGAGAAAGTCGACAATCAACAGTCACTTCGAATCAGCAAAGCATATGAGAATGTCAGAACAGTTCTCACAGCAGCGGCAGATCACCATGACGGAAGTGGTAGCAGGGAAGACTGTGGCAAGCACTAGAAGAATCAAACTGTGGGGCATTTTACTCAAACTTTATTACTCCGCTAACCTTGGCTTTAGTAGGGTGGTTGGCACTCTGCTCTCCCCAGTCTAACCTCTGCTTTAGTAGGGTGGTCGGCACTCTGCTCTCCCCAGTCTAACCTTGACTTTAGTATGGTGCTCGGCACTCTGCTCTCCCCAGTCTAACCTCTGCTTTAGTAGGGTGGTCGGCACTCTGCTCTCCCCAGTCTAACCTTGACTTTAGTATGGTGCTCGGCACTCTGCTCTCCCCAGTCTAACCTCTGCTTTAGTAGGGTGGTCGGCACTCTGCTCTCCCCAGTCTAACCTCTGCTTTAGTAGGGTGGTCGGCACTCTGCTCTCCCCAGTCTAACCTCTGCTTTAGTAGGGTGGTCGGCACTCTGCTCTCCCCAGTCTAACCTCTGCTTTAGTAGGGTGGTCGGCACGCTGCTCTCCCCAGTCTAACCTTGGCTTTAGTAGGGTGGTCGGCACGCTGCTCTCCCCAGTCTAACCTCTGCTTTAGTAGGGTGGTCGGCACCCTGTTCTCCCCAGTCTAACCTTGGCTTTAGTAGGGTGGTCGGCACGCTGCTCTCCCCAGTCTAACCTCTGCTTTAGTAGGGTGGTCGGCACACTGCTCTCCCCAGTCTAACCTTGGCTTTAGTAGGGTGGTCGGCACGCTGCTCTCCCCAGTCTAACCTCTGCTTTAGTAGGGTGGTCGACACTGCTCTCCCCAGTCTAACCTTGGCTTTAGTAGGGTGGTCGGCACTCTGCTCTCCCCAGTCTAACCTCTGCTTTAGTAGGGTGGTCGGCACGCTGCTCTCCCCAGTCTAACCTCTGCTTTAGTAGGGTGGTCGACACTGCTCTCCCCAGTCTAACCTTGGCTTTAGTAGGGTGGTCGGCACGCTGCTCTCCCCAGTCTAACCTTGGCTTTAGTAGGGTGGTCGGCACGCTGCTCTCCCCAGTCTAACCTCTGCTTTAGTAGGGTGGTCGACTCTGCTCTCCCCAGTCTAACCTTGGCTTTAGTAGGGTGGTCGGCACTCTGCTCTCCCCAGTCTAACCTCTGCTTTAGTAGGGTGGTCGGCACGCTGCTCTCCCCAGTCTAACCTTGGCTTTAGTAGGGTGGTCGGCACACTGCTCTCCCCAGTCTAACCTTGGCTTTAGTAGGGTGGTCGGCACGCTGCTCTCCCCAGTCTAACCTCTGCTTTAGTAGGGTGGTCGACACTGCTCTCCCCAGTCTAACCTTGGCTTTAGTAGGGTGGTCGGCACTCTGCTCTCCCCAGTCTAACCTCTGCTTTAGTAGGGTGGTCGGCACGCTGCTCTCCCCAGTCTAACCTCTGCTTTAGTAGGGTGGTCGACACTGCTCTCCCCAGTCTAACCTTGGCTTTAGTAGGGTGGTCGGCACGCTGCTCTCCCCAGTCTAACCTTGGCTTTAGTAGGGTGGTCGGCACGCTGCTCTCCCCAGTCTAACCTCTGCTTTAGTAGGGTGGTCGACTCTGCTCTCCCCAGTCTAACCTTGGCTTTAGTAGGGTGGTCGGCACTCTGCTCTCCCCAGTCTAACCTCTGCTTTAGTAGGGTGGTCGGCACGCTGCTCTCCCCAGTCTAACCTTGGCTTTAGTAGGGTGGTCGGCACGCTGCTCTCCCCAGTCTAACCTCTGCTTTAGTAGGGTTGTCGACACTGCTCTCCCCAGTCTAACCTTGGCTTTAGTAGGGTGGTCGGCACTCTGCTCTCCCCAGTCTAACCTCTGCTTTAGTAGGGTGGTCGACTCTGCTCTCCCCAGTCTAACCTTGGCTTTAGTAGGGTGGTCGGCACTCTGCTCTCCCCAGTCTAACCTCTGCTTTAGTAGGGTGGTCGGCACGCTGCTCTCCCCAGTCTAACCTTGGCTTTAGTAGGGTGGTCGGCACGCTGCTCTCCCCAGTCTAACCTCTGCTTTAGTAGGGTTGTCGACACTGCTCTCCCCAGTCTAACCTTGGCTTTAGTAGGGTGGTCGGCACTCTGCTCTCCCCAGTCTAACCTCTGCTTTAGTAGGGTGGTCGGCACGCTGCTCTCCCCAGTCTAACCTCTGCTTTAGTAGGGTGGTCGACACTGCTCTCCCCAGTCTAACCTTGGCTTTAGTAGGGTGGTCGGCACGCTGCTCTCCCCAGTCTAACCTTGGCTTTAGTAGGGTGGTCGGCACGCTGCTCTCCCCAGTCTAACCTCTGCTTTAGTAGGGTGGTCGACTCTGCTCTCCCCAGTCTAACCTTGGCTTTAGTAGGGTGGTCGGCACTCTGCTCTCCCCAGTCTAACCTCTGCTTTAGTAGGGTAGTTGGCACTCTGCTCTCCCCAGTCTAACCTCTGCTTTAGTAGGGTGGTCGGCACTCTGCTCTCCCCAGTCTAACCTTGGCTTTAGTAGGGTGGTCGGCAGTCTGCTCTCCCCAGTCTAACCTCTGCTTTAGTAGGGTGGTCGACACGGCTCTCCCCAGTCTAACCTTGGCTTTAGTAGGGTGGTCGGCACGCTGCTCTCCCCAGTCTAACCTTGGCTTTAGTAGGGTGGTCGACACGGCTCTTCGCAGTCTAACCTTGGCTTTAGTAGGGTGGTCGGCACGCTGCTCTCCCCAGTCTAACCTTGGCTTTAGTAGGGTGGTCGGCACGCTGCTCTCCCCAGTCTAACCTTGGCTTTAGTAGGGTGGTCGACACGGCTCTCCCCAGTCTAACCTCTGCTTTAGTAGGGTGGTCGACACGGCTCTCCCCAGTCTAACCTTGGCTTTAGTAGGGTGGTCGGCACGCTGCTCTCCCCAGTCTAACCTTGGCTTTAGTAGGGTGGTCGACACGGCTCTCCCCAGTCTAACCTTGGCTTTAGTAGGGTGGTCGGCACGCTGCTCTCCCCAGTCTAACCTTGGCTTTAGTAGGGTGGTCGGCACGCTGCTCTCCCCAGTCTAACCTTGGCTTTAGTAGGGTGGTCGACACGGCTCTCCCCAGTCTAACCTTGGCTTTAGTAGGGTGGTCGACACGGCTCTCCCCAGTCTAACCTTGGCTTTAGTAGGGTGGTCGACACGGCTCTCCCCAGTCTAACCTTGGCTTTAGTAGGGTGGTCGGCACGGCTCTCCCCAGTCTAACCTTGGCTTTAGTAGGGTGGTCGACACGGCTCTCCCCAGTCTAACCTTGGCTTTAGTAGGGTGGTCGGCACGGCTCTCCCCAGTCTAACCTTGGCTTTAGTAGGGTGGTCGACACGGCTCTCCCCAGTCTAACCTCTGCTTTAGTAGGGTGGTCGGCACGGCTCTCCCCAGTCTAACCTCTGCTTTAGTAGGGTGGTCGGCACGGGTCTCCCCAGTTTGTCTATGGAAAGCGATGCTAAAAGCACTGAGTGCAATTTGTCAGCTTTGCCGTTTAAAACTCTCTGTAAAATGTAATGCAGATCATGAAAGCACAATCTTTCTGGATAAAAAAAATGGTAATACTGTTTTAAAAGTACATATCAACCACAATACTCTATTTGTACATTTTCTGTTCTTTATCTCCTTTACGACCCTTTCAGAAAAGTATCACAGTCAAGTATTTTGAAGATAATTTATGCTAAAGAAATATCGATCCTCAAATTGAAAGCAATTGATCAGTTTTGAATTTTAAAAAAAAAATTGAGAGAGAGCATGTGAGTGGGAATAGGAAGTGCATCTCGTGTTGATAGCAAGCCCCAAGCCTGATGGAGAGGTGTGTGTGAGTGAATGTGTGAGTGAGTGGATTATGACAGAGCTGTTTTTTTCAGGAAAAGAAACTAAATTGAGCACCTTAGATGTTTCTCTTTGTTCTTGTATTGTGTATTCTGCTTACAATCCTGAGGACATATGACTTTTTATTGCTTTATATGAAATTTACATGGAAAAAAACATCACAAAATGTATCGCAGAATTTCAGCAAAGCTGCCGCAAAAAAAATCAAGCATTATTGGCAGGCAGAAATCACAACCAAAAATAATAATAATCCTGGAAGGATACATATATATTTATGAGCCATAACTTTTAATCATCAAGTAGTATATTCAAGGCAATCCATCTTCCTTGAGGATATATTTTAACGGATTGTACCCCAAGTCCAAATTGCTTTTGAATAAGATCATAACACCATTTGAATTTCTTAACCCATGACTGGAATAGATTTTACCATCCCATTATTTTTCCCAGGCCACTCTCAGAAGATATTGAATTAGTTTGCTGAAGACAATAAATATGGCAATCATCCTTTAGCCATGTAAAAACGGCTCTTCTTGTCTTATTATCAGCCAAACCATTGGAATTATAGTTAGCTATATGTACATATTACCTCAATTACCTCGACTAACCCGTGCCCCCGCAGACTGTGTACCGGTACCCCCTGTATATAGCCTCACTATTGTTATTTTACTGCTGCTCTTTAATTACTTGTTACTTTTTTTTACTTAACACTTGTTTTTCTTAACTGCATTGTTGGTTAAGAGCTTGTAAGTAAGCATTTCACTGTAAGGTCCACACTTGTTGTACTTGGCGCATGTGACAAATCTATGTTGATTTCTTTTGATTAGCTATACTTATTTCACTGATTACCATGATGGATTACATTTTAAGATACTTATCGCTGACCTTACCACCAAAGCAAGCCAAACAGCATTGACCCTTGAAGTACACTGATGGATGTGCTTGGAGGCGACACTGTTATGAGGCGATGAAAAGACTGTGACCATGTGGACTGCTCGCTGGCTCTGCGACGTTCCACAGCCCCACAGCTCACAGGTTGGATTGAATGAAGCTTCAATGGGCTTCTTATTTTCTCTCTCTCTTTCTTTCTACCCGGAGACACCCCCGCCCTCCCTTCTTCCCCTCGTTCTCTAACCTCCCTGCCCTCACCAGATGGGGAAAAAAATGTATAATAGGCGCAAGATAAACCCATTCGATTGAAAATCTATTTTCTTCCATAGTTATAATGTAGGCCACCTAGTCCTTGCTCCCGGGACCATGGACACAGGGTAAATGTTTGATTTGAATATTATCTTAAAGGGATCGTTCCCCTAAATTATAAGGTTTTCTTACACCTGTAAGAAGTTTATTGACAAGGTATGACAGCAATCCATGCTTTGGTTTAGGTTCACTGGCACTGTTTCCCATTGCTAACATTTTAGCATTTGTGACACAAATCCCATTCAAGTCATGGGACCGATATTAGCATTTTTCCTCACATCATATCCAAATAATTTGAACATATCTAAAAATGATTGTAAAGCTCAACAAAGTCACTTATAGATCATTTGATCATGATGCGCAAAAAATGCCAATATTGGTCTCATGACTTGAATGGGATTTGTGCCACTAATGTTTAAACATTAGCATGTAGAAACAGTGCCAGTCAAACTAAACCAAAGCATTGTTTGCTGTCATACCTTATCCATAGACTGCAGACAGTGTACGGAAAGCAATATGGTATTTTGTCATTTGAGTGAACTATCCCTTTAACAAATGATTTTGTCGATGCTGATATTTTCATAGAGGACAGGGCGGAAGAGTTGAAAGGGCAGTCACCAGGTGTCCCCATGGCCTCAGGGGAAGCAGAAAACTGTTCAAGGATAACTTTTTATGACATTCTCGCAGTAGTTTGCAAAAACGCATGTACACTTAATCTAAGAGTCACTACACGCTACCTTATGGATATTTAGTCTTTGTAACATTTTAATCTATTGAATTTATCTTAACCTTTCTTTAACCGCAGTGGCTCTTGAGCAACACATAATATCTATGTTGCTCTTGCACTGTATAGTTATATATTATGGATTCCTTAAGCATTAATCTCGGACACCCAGTTAGAAAAGACACTAGAATGAGAAGCGAGCAACTGCGAAATAGTGATTTGACCAATGATCAGTGACAAAAAAATCAGTGTACCAGAACAAAGTTCCTCAATAGTTATCGCATCCCACAGTCTATTGACAGACGGTACAATACAATACAATGTAGCACACGCTCCAGCAGGTATATCTCCCTAGTCACCCCCAAAACCAATTCTTTCTTTGGCCGCCTCTCCTTCCAGTTCTCTGCTGCCAATGACTGGAACGAACTACAAAAATCTGAAACTGGAAACACTTATCTCCCTCACTAGCTTTAAGCACCAACTGTCAGAGCAGCTCACAAATTACTGCACCTGTACATAGCCCACCTATAATTTAGCCCAAACAACTACCTCTTTCCCAACTGTATTTAATTAATTAATTAATTTTGCTCCTTTGCACCCCATTATTTTTATTTCTACTTTGCACATTCTTCCATTGCAAAACTACCATTCCAGTGTTTTACTTGCTATATTGTATTTACTTTGCCACCATGGCCTTTTTTGCCTTTACCTCCCTTCTCACCTCATTTGCTCACATTGTATATAGACTTGTTTATACTGTATTATTGACTGTATGTTTGTTTTACTCCATGTGTAACTCTGTGTCGTTGTATCTGTCGAACTGCTTTGCTTTATCTTGGCCAGGTCGCAATTGTAAATAATAACTTGTTCTCAACTTGCCTACCTGGTTAAATAAAGGTCTAATAAAAAATAAAATAAAAAATACCATTTGTCATGTGAATTAGTCCATGAGAGATTACTCTAGCATTGACACATGTACCGTGAGCAAACTATACGTTTTGGTTTTTGCCCTAACACTACACAGCTGATTCAAATTATCATAGCTTGATGATTAGTTGATTTGTTGAATCAAAACGTGCACTCCTGTTATATCTGGAGTACTTCTCCTGTCCTATTTGGTGTCCTGTGTGAATTTAAGTGTGCTTTCTCTAATTCTCTCTTTCTTTCTCTCTCGGAGGACCTGAGCCCTAGGACCATGCCCCAGGACTAACTGACATGATGACTCCTTGCTGTCCCCAGTCCACCTGGCCGTGCTGCTGCTCCACTTTCAACTGTTCTGCCTTATTATTATTTGACCATGCTGGTCATTTATGAACATTTGAACATCTTGGCCATGTTCTGTTATAATCTCCACCCGGCACAGCCAGAAGTGGACTGGCCACCTCACATAGGCTGGTTCCTCTCTAGGTTTCTTCCTAGGTTTTGGCCTTTCTAGGGAGTTTTTCCTAGCCACCGTGCTTCTACACCTGCATTGCTTGCTGTTTGGGGTTTTAGGCTGGGTTTCTGTACAGCACTTTCAGATATCAGCTGATGTAAAAGGGCTATATAAATAAATACATTTGATTTGATTATTATAGGCGTCTATGTTGTGCATTATAATACATTATGCATTGTCTCATAAGGCGTTATAAATGGGCTTCTAATTCATGTTAAAAGGGCTATTTAAAAGTAACCTTTTGTTCTCTCAATGCTTTGGTAATGTTAAGCAACATTCAAAGAAAGGTTCGTATCACTCCCTTTGTAATACCCCCTCTCCTTCCCTCTCGCGAGTAGACACACACACACACACACACACACACACACACACACACACACACACACACACACACACACACACACACACACACACACACACACACACAGCCACACGCTGAGCTTCAGCAGCCTCAAAGGCCCCACAAATGAAAGTGTTCTCTGTTTGTTGTGCTCCCAGCTCTGGTGCTGGCTGCTGCCGAGGGAACTGAGCATGCTCACCACATTCCCTCCTGCTCTCCAGGGTTTTCTCCTGCTCCAATCTTCCACCGCACCCCGTCTACCTCCTTTCTCTCTCACGCATACATACAATACCTAAACACAAACACACACACTGTCTCTCACATGTATGCACACACAAAAACACCAAAGTTGTGTGTCTGCGCCAGAAGAAAGTCTTGGCTTCCTCACCGGCAGGCAGGCATAGAGGGAGGGGGATCCGTTTCCCCTTGCAGTGTGAAGTGCCATTTAAGGGACAATGAAATATTTAAGAGACAGCATTACTGTGGCCCAATAAGCATTTGCAGGTTTTAAATTAGAAACAAATCCAGTTCCCAGGCTCGTTAGCCAAGCCCAACCTTAATTAACAGAGAGGAAGATTAAAGGGAGTGGGTAGCAGTCTCGGGCTCCTGCCATAACTCACCCATAATAAGCATTAGAATAATTCCCTTTCATAAAAAGACAAATTTAAACTGATTGCCTTGTGCAGGATTAGAAGAGGAATGGGAAATGCTGCTGTTAGACCGGGCGGATTGGAGCCAAATGAAGGGAAAACGGAGGGTTACGCGCACGAATTCACACTCACAGGCACACACACACTGGGCTGGAACGACAGGATATTAGTACAGATGTAGGATCTTAATTTGATCACTTTTTTTGCAGAGAATTTTCCTGCATAGCAGGAAATGCAAGTGTATTCAACGTTTAAAAAGGCATTAAAGATAGTCAATTTCACTTTATGATGTCAGACTTGATTTGCCCTAACAAAAATGTATCAACTCCTACAGAAAGAGTAATTAATTATAATCCAAATAATAACAATTCCTTATGCTGCAGGATTATTTTCCTGCTGTAGCAAACTCAAATTAAGATCCTACATCTGTACCTGTCCCTTTATAGAAAGTAACTGTATAGCCAAATGATAATCCAATCGCACATCTGACAGCCCTTATGGAGTGCCCTTAAGGGGCGGCAGGTACTGTAGCCTAGCTGTTAAGAGCAGTGGGCCAGTATACAAAAGGTCACTGCTTTGAATCCCAGAGCCAGCATCATGGTACGTAAGCATAACTTTGTATGATGTACATCATACCATGCATGTCCTGTACGTCTGACTAATAAAACTTAATGGGATGTTAATTGCTTAATTAACTCAGTAACTGCAACTGCTTTCAATAAACTTTGTATCCCTCATTTACTGATTATTTTGTCAGTTACCTGTTTGTAGGATCTTCATATGAGACAGTTCTATAGCAGAAAAATTATCCTGCAGCAACAGGAAATGTGAATTATTATGTGGATTATAATTCATGGATATTTTTTGTTGAGGTTAATACATTATATGTTAGAGCAAATCAAATCTGACATTTTAAAGTGTAAATTACAAACTTTAGAAGATTTTTGAAACTTTGAATTCACTACAAGTTTGAAACTTCTCAGCAACAGAGTGATCAAATTAAGATCCTACATCTGTAGATTAAACAGAGACTCAGACTTTCATTTGTGCTTGATGGTAGGTTCCAGGTCAGTTTGTACAATCATGCCAACTCCTAGTAACTCATTGTCCTGCCCCATAAGGAGCTGGCAAGATAGCAGAAACAGACTGGCACCCAGGCTAGCTATCCTTTGAGTGTTACTAAAGGCGTTCACATTTTTATTTTAGTTTTTTTCCCCCTTGTTCTTTTTTCTTGCAGTGGGATGATGTGACAGGGAATGACATTCTCCCACTTTGCTGTGCTGTGAAACCGCAGCGATCAGCAGGAAAACTGACACTCCCACTGAGCTCAACATCCAGCCAATATCAGCCGCAAACAGATACAACACGTGTGATTATCAGAGTCATCAAACTCAGAACTCTAAGCCAGCATTTGGGGGAGATTTGTATCTATACATAGTATAGGCCTGGATTGAAATAGAGATTGTTTGCTTTGAAATATTTTAGCTGTGTTGGATTGAGCTTGGCTGGCGCATTTGCACACATGGAATATACTGTCCAAAGTGTAAACTCCACCCATCTGGCATTCTCAGTGCAGGCTCAATCAAACACTGAAAGTATATGAAATACTTTAAATACTTTGGTCTGTTGCCTAGATTAAACAGCATAGATGGGAGCAGAGGATAGAATAGAAAAATTAAGGCATGACGCTTCCTTAGAAAGACAGATTCATCACTTAAGGTGTCACTCAAGCATACAGACAATGATGAATGATATTTTATGGGTGGGAAAAGTCCAACACTGAGGTATTGTGTGTGTGTGAGAAAGAGAACACTGGCATGCTAACCAGACAACATAAAGAGACATGACATATGCTTTGACATATGACAGACACATTAAACTCTTTACAAGGCTGTAAAGTGACATAGATAAAGCATGCAGCCCAGGCCCAGCGCCCAGGCCCAGTGCCCCATCAAATCCATCCCAAAGAGCCACGGTTGCTAAATCATCCAGCGCTAATGTCCTTTTGACGGCGACACAGCACTTCTTTAAAAGAGGACATAATCCAGTAATCCCTGACAGGCAGAGATCCGGGAGATACGCTCCTACACAGACAATGAAACACACAAACAAGCTGACAGACTGAGAAAGAGATGCCATGGGAGGCTTCCCCTCGGCCAGCAGGTCTTTACGGGCTGGTGAAAAATGTCCATCTTTAGCGGCACTAGCGCTAGCATTAGCTTGGGGGCATTTCTCAGCCAAAAGGGAAGCCCAGCAGAACTGCTGATGACCTTAGATCAGTCATGTGTTATGTGACCTGCTGGTTTCGGTCCTGTTTCCAGGACATTTGAAAATCAAATTTTCTAAAGTGAACTTTAATGTTTACTTTGTTTGTTTTTATGACAACTTTTAAATCACATTGTATGTTAGTCATATCCACTAAGATGGCGCCGGAGGAGATGGCTGCCGTTTTACGGGCTCGTAACCAATTGTGCTACTGTGTGTTTTTCTTGCATTATTTGTAACTAATTTTGTACATAATGTTTTTGCCACCGTCTCTTATGACTGAAAAGAGCTTCTGGATGTCAGGACAGCGATTACTCACCGCATACAGGATGAAGATTTTTTCTTTAACGAGTCGGGCGCGAAAGATTTACTTCAGACACCCAACAAGGCCCAAATCCCTGTCATTCGCATAAATAAGAGACGGAGATATCGGGGAAGTAAGTCGGGGTGCCTTGTAAGGATCTGACAGGGAGTGAGTAATCCACCTCTACCATCAGTCCTATTAGCCAATGTGCAATCATTGGATAATAAAATGTATGAGCTCAGATCAAGGCTATCCTACCAACGGGACATTAAAATCTGTAATATCTTATGTTTCACAGAGTCGTGGCTGAACAACGACATGAATAACATACAGCTGCCTGGTTTTTAGTGCATCGGCAAGATAGAACAGCTGCCTCCGGTAAGACAAGGGGTGATGTTCTGTGTCTATTTATAAATAACAGCTGCTGAACGAAATCTCAAAGTCTCGAGGTTTTGCTCGCCTGAGGTAGAGTATCTCATGATAAGCTGTAAACCACACTATTTAAAAAGAGTTTTCATATATATTTTTCGTAGCTGTCTATTTACCACCAAACTGATGCTGGCACAGAGGCCGCACTCAAAAATCTGTATAAGGCCATAAGGACTTTAATGCAGGGAAGCTTAAATCCGTTTGACCTCATTTCTACCAGTAACTAGAGGAAAAAGAACTCCAGACCACCTTTATTTCACACACAGAGACGCGTACAAAGCTCTCCCTTGCCCTCCATTCGGCAACTCTGACCATAACTCTATCCTACAGAAAGGAAGTACCAGTGACTCACTCAGTACGGAAGTGGTCAGATGACACAGATGCTAAGCTACAGGACTGTTTTGGTAGCACAGACTGGAATATGTTCCGGATTCTTCTGATGGCATTGAGGAGTACACCACATCAGTCACTGGCTTCATCAATATGTGCATCGATGACGTCTTCCCCACAGTGACTGTACATACTGTACATACCAGAAGCCATGGATTATAGGCAACATCCGCACTGAGCTAAAAGGTAGAGCTGCCACTTTCAAGGAGCGGGACTCTAACCCGGACGCTTGTGAGTAAGACCTTTAAACGGGTCAACATTCCCAAGGCCGCAGGGCCAGATGGATTACCAAGACAAGTACTCTGAGCATGCGCTGACCAACTGGCATGTGTCTTTACTGACATTTTCAACATGTCCCTGACCGAGTCTGTAATACCAACATGTTTCAAGTAGACCACCATAGTCCCTGTGCCCAAGAACACCAAGGTAACCTGCCTAAATGACTACTGGTCCGTAGCACTACTGGTCCGTAGACTAAACACTTCCCTCTGCAACTGGATCCTGGACTTCCTGACGGGCTGCCCCCCAGGTGGTAAGGGTAGATAACAACATATCTGCCACACTGACTCTCAACACGGGGGCCCCTCAGGGGTGCGTGCTCAGTCCCCTCCTGTACTCCCTATTCACCCATGACAGCTTGGCCAAGGACGACTCCAACACCGTCATTAAGTTTGCCGATGACACAACAGTGGTAGGTCTGATCACCGACAACGATGAGACAGGCTTTAGGGAGGAGGTCAGAGACATGGAAATGTTGTGCCAGGATAACAACCTCTCCCTTAACGTGATCAAGACATTAGAGATGATTGTGGACTACAGGAAAAGGAGGACCGAGAACACCCCCATTCGCATCGACGCTGTAGTTGAGCAGTTTGAGAGCTTAATTTCTTTGGTGTCCACATCCCCAATGAACTAGAATGGTCCAGACACACCAAGACAGTTGTGAAGAGGGCATGACAATGCCTATTCCCCCTCAGGAGAATGAAAAGATTTGACATGGGTCCTCAGATCCTCAAAAGGTTCTAGAGCTGCACCATCGAGAGCATCCTGACTCGTTGCATCACCGCCTGGTACGGCAACTGCTCCACCTCCGACCACAAGGCACTACAGAGGGTAGTGTGTAAGGCCCAGTACATCACTGGGGTCAATCTTCCTGCCATCCAGGATCTCTATACCAGGTGGTGTTAGAGGAAGGCCCTAAAAATTGCCAAAGACTACAGCCACCCTAGTCATAGACTGTTCTCTCTGCTACCGCACGGCAAGTGGTACCAGAGTGCCAAGTCTCGGCCCAAAAGGCTTCTCATAAGACTCCTGAACAGCTAATCAAATGGCTACCCAGACTATTTGCATTGTCCCCCCCACCCCCATTTTTACTTTACCTCTACCTACATGTACATATTACCTCAATTACCTCGACTAACCTGTACCCCCACACATTGATTTTGTACCGGTCCTCCCGGCATATAGCCTTGCTACAGTTTTATTGTTGCTCTTTAAATATGTGACAAATCGAATTTGATTTGATTTATACTATAGTATACAACGGGGAGTTACCGCAATTCATAAATAAACAGGAGCTGCCTCCACTATTCCAGCACCGTTTAAATTCAACATCATCTAATCACCTATGCTTAGTCTAATACAGTGACAACTAAAAGACACCAAAAACGATCTAATCCAAACTAAATATGATGTGGCTGTACATGGTACTGATTTCTGTGTGCGTGCGTGCAAGTAGAAAAACATGTTGACCTCCCCTACTTGATGAGAAACACCATCCTCTTCTTTCATGTTGCCTAAACAACCAATGACTGTCATACAGTAAACACTTTTAGTTTTTGTCGTCCTTGGCTACCTGGCTAAAATACTTGCTTGCTAGCCTAACTTCATTTCACGGGCAATGATATGCCAGGCCAGCTAGTTTACATTAGCATACTACATCTGGCTTCATGTTCAACTTCCATCCTCTCAGGCCAGGGGCACACCAATGTATGAATTTATGGTTGGATCAGAATCGCCGGTATAATCCTTGGCCGTTATAATCAAGTCCAAATCCCTATCTCCATCCCTGGCTAATTTAGGAAAGGCACCATTTTAGCTAGCTAGCTAGAAAAATGACTAGAAAAAGAATAGCTACATTGTTTGATGTTCTCTTCAATCATATTTCAGTTTTATTTCAGCAAGGTTTCAACCGCTTACATCATAACATTGACACTTCTGTCAAGGTCAGAGACTAACTTTACTCAGAGTTGATTTGAACTTAAGAGTGTGTAACAGTGCAACTGACAGCTGGGGAAATAAGTATCCGTCAAGAGGTCCTTTCTTGTCTCATTTTAGTTCCCTCTATGCCGCAAAATGATGATTGTATTTCTTATGGCGCATTATTTCCTACATAGTGCACTACATTTGACCAGGGTCCATAGAGTTCTGGTCAAAAGTAATGCATTATAAAGTAAATTCAGAAGGTATTCAGACCCCTTCACTTTATCCAGATTTTGTTACGTTACAGCCTTATTCTAAAATGAATTAAATAAAACATTTCCCTCATCAATCTACACACAATACCCCATAATGACAAAGCAGAAACAGTTTTTTAGACATTTTTGCAAATGTATTAAACATAAATATTCAGACCCTTTGCTATGAGACACGAAATTGAGCTCAGGTGCATCCTGTTTCCATGAATGATCCTTGAGATGTTTCTACAACTTGAATGGAGTCCACCTGTGGTGAATTCAATTTATTGGACATGATATGGAAAGTCACACCTGTCCAAATAAGGTCCCACAAAGTGTGTATGAGCAGCTAGCTATAGTAACTTTGAGCTACTTTTGTTCAGGTTGGTCAGTGTTACGATTCCATATATCAAAAGGAAAAATCTCTAAAGTTAGAGGCAAAGATACAGGTAACTAATGCATGTGCATGTCAAAGCAAAAACCAAGCCATGAGGTTGAAGGAATTGTCCGTAGAGGTTCGAGACAGGATTGTGTCGAGGTACAGATCTGGGGAAGGGTACCAAAACATTTCTGCAGCATTGAAGGGCCCCAAGGACACAGGGGTCTCCATCATTCTTAAATAGAAGAAGTTTGGAACCCCCAAGACTCTTCCTAGAGTTGGCCGACCAGCCAAACTGAGCAATCGGGGGAGAAGGGCCTTGGTCAGGGAGGTGACCAAGAACCTGATGGTCACTCTGACAGAGCTCCAGAGTTCCTCTGTGGAGATGGGAGAACATTCCAGAAGGACAACTATCTCTGCAGAATTCCACCAATCAGGCCTTTATGGTAGAGTGGCCAGACGGAAGCCATTCCTCAGTAAAAGGCACATGACAGCCTGTTTGGAGTTTGCCAAAAGGTACCCAAAGGACTCTCAGAGCATGAGAAACTAGATTCTCTGGTCTGATGAAATCAAGATTGAACTCTTCGTCCTGAATGCGAAGCGTCAAGTCTGGAGGAGATCTGGCACTGTCCCTACGGTGAACCATAGTGGTGGCAGCATCATGCTGTTGGGATGTTTTTCAGCAGCAGGGACTGGGAGACTAGTCAGGATCAAGGGAAAGATGAAAGGTGAAAAGTACAGAGAGATCCTTGAGGAAAACCTGCTCCAGAGCACTCAAGACCACAGACTGGGGCAAATGTTTACCTTCCAAAAGGACAACAACCCTAAGCAAACAGCCAAGACGATGCATGAGTGGGTTCGGGACAAGTCTCTGAATGTCCATGAGTGGCCAAGCCAGATCCCGAACTTGAACCCAATTGGACATCTCTGTAGACACCTCCACATCCAACCTGACAGCGCGGATCTGCAGAAAAGAATGGGAGAAAGTCCCCAAATACAGGTGTGCCAGGCTTGTTGCATCATACCCAGGAAGACTTGAGGCTGTAATCGCTGCCAAAGGTGCTTCAACAAAGTACTGAGTAAAGAGTCTGAATACTTATGGAAATGTGATATTTCAGTTTAAATGTTTTTGCAAAAATGTCAAAAAAACTGTTTTTTGCTTTGTCATTATGGGGTATTGTGTGTAGATTGATGAAGGGAAAACACTATTTAATCTATTTTAGAATAAGGCTGTAACTTTACACTTTTTGGAAAATGTCAATGGTCTGGATACGTTCCGAATGCACTGTATATAGGGAATTTGGGCCCCATCACTGCTTTGCACGCTGCATATAGGCTTCTTCTGGATAGTGTTTGTGCAGGCATTACAGTAACGGCTGGGGAAAAATATTGAAGTTAGGCAATTAGGCAGGAATAAAACACAGAGTCTGGGAAGAAGCTCAATGATTCTGACTGCAGGACAATTTGTATAATAAAGTTCATGAATCAATCGTGAATAATCATGATTGAGAAAGTTAGAGGCATAAATATCATACCCCCCCCAAAACACTAACCTCTCCTGTTATAGTTGTTTATAAGTTAGCATGTTTTGGGGGCATGACCTTTGTGCATCTGTAACATTCTCACTCATCTTTATTCACAAATAATTCATGATAATCCATAATCTTTTCAAAAGCGTTTGAAATCAAGGATCGAGTTACGGTCGTTTCGAGTGCTACGATATAGAAAAGTCGGTCCAACTTTAAAAAAGCCTTCATAAGCACTACATAAATGCTTCATAAAGCCTTCATAAGCACTACATAAATGTCACAAATCATCTATAACAGTATGTCATTGTAACACAGGTCAACTAATGTTGAACACTTATACCTACTAGTGAGATTCCAGTAACCAATCATGTCATACTATATTGCTATTGGTATGTTTAAGTTAGCAGCTATTACAAATCAGCTGTCAGAAGCTGCATGACGAGCAGTTTATTTTGAGCCAATCAAAACTCAATATTAATTTCGTCCCACTCCTAACCTTAAGTTATACACCAGTTGGCACCAACATGCTGAAAAAAAAAGCTAGAACGGAAAGTGAAGAGCTACCGCCATTCCATGGTAGAAAAACTGTTTCAAATTGTTGAGGAGTTGTATAAAACTAAACTAAAAAGAGAGAACTGGATATTAACACTCACTTATCTATACGAACACGCTGTGAAGGGATTTAGGGAAAGATTGACGCCAGAATTTGGTCAGGTTTGTTTTAGTATGGATTCAGTTCCACCAAGGATGGCGAGCCGCCCGAACCCAGGACATCGATAAGAAGATTTGCATGCAAGATGTATTTTCCTTGGAGGACACTGAATTTGCACTGCCGTACTACAGTGTGGTAGGATTTTTCTTGCAAGACATCATAGCATCATACATTGCAGTGGGATTGTTATAATCACATGCTACACTTATTGATAGGCACAGTCACTCACATTTGATTCCATCTCATAGTGGTTTATGTCAGTATTTGTGAATTGGTTTGTGTTTTCTGTGGATTCATGTTTATTGTATTGCTATTGAACTTTGAAATCTGAGAGACCGTCAGAATGAGATAGAGTTGGGTGCTCTCTAGTAACTATAGGCAAGATATATGGCCGATATCTAAGTCTATTGTACTATTGATGTATTTCATTCATATTGAGCTCATTGTACAACTTTCAAATATCAATATTTACTCAAGGTGGTTAATTTTTTGTAAGTATTTTTATTTACAAAATACAAGCCGGCATTCTGTTCCTAAATTATTCAGTTGTGTGGTTGTCATTTCTCCCTACTGCTCCAGTAGTGAACCTAACAGGTCCAATAGAGTTTAAGCTTAAACATAAAGTAGCCCATAGTGTTAAGCAATTGCTACACCATGCTTATAAAGGATTCATAACCCACTATGTTGAATATGACATAAACATGTGCTTTATAAAGGGTGATATGTTGTGCTGCAGGATGACACAAGCTCTAAAGAGAAGTCATGTTAGTCACATTACACCACTTACCTTGATGAAAGCCCCCAACATAAGGAAATTGAAAGTGGCTTTCTTCTGGAACCAAGTTCCTCAGTACACAAAACACAGAGAATATAACGAGCCATACCGTGCGGTGCTGGACCCAGTCAGGTCTTTGACACATTCGCCCTATCCCCCGCTAAACAATCAACCTCAAAACTTTGGCGCCATTGTAACAATATCAGGAATCAAGGTAAGACCCAAGTGCAGACTGTGTGAAGTAACAATGTATATTGTGACCACAGGGGCAGGCAAACGACAGGTCAAGGCAGGCAGGGGTCGATAATCCAGAGAAGAGGCCAAGGTACAGGACGGCAGGCAGGCTCCGGGTCAGAGACAGGCAGTGGTCAGGCGGACAGGTACAGGGTCAGAACAGGCAACGGTCAAAAACCAGGAGGAAGAGTAAGGGAAAAGCAGGAGCTGAGACAAATCGCTGGTAGGCTTGAACAAACAAGACGAACTGGCAACAGACAGACAGGCAGAAAACACAGGTATAAATACACAGGTGATAATGGGTAAGATGGGCGACACCTAGAGGGGGGTGGAGACAAGCACAAGGACAGGTGAAATAGATCAGGGCGTGACGAACAAGTTGTAACCAAGTGCTGGTCTCCAGCATAGGGACAGAAGAGGAATACCTGGTGGCTAGGTAGTCTCAGGTAGGACTACTCCAATTCATCTTGGCTCTGACACATGCACAAACGCAAGCCTTGCCGGTCCATCGACCCATCTAAATAACTTTCACACCCTACAGTAACCCGTGGATCATAGGAACCTTCAAAAATAGGCAGACCATTTAGAAGCTATTTATTTGGTCATTTAATAGTTAGAAGTGAGACACCTTCGATCATTCAGAACACATCCATGTGACCGTGTACATTAAAGTACATTAAAGTCAGACACCTTTGGTCATTCAGAACACATCCATAAAAACTTTAGATCATGTGACCGTGTACTTTAAAGTCAGACACCTTCGATCATTCAGAACACATCCATAAAAACTTTAGATCATGTGACCGTGTACTTTAAAGTCAGACACCTTCGATCATTCAGAACACATCCATAAAAACTTTAGATCATGTGACCGTGTACTTTAAAGTCAGACACCTTCGATCATTCAGAACACATCCATAAAAACTTTAGATCATGTGACCGTGTACTTTAAAGTCAGACACCTTTGGTCATCCACATACATCAATGCCTTATATCATATGATGCTGTACTTACTAGAAAATCAGATACCTTTGGTCATTCATAACACATGCATATTAATGAGACAAATGTATTTGATTTATCATTCATACATTTTTTGGGGGAGTAGATCAGCTGTAATATTGCAGATAGCTTGTAGCTTCCACCAATGTAATTGTGTGCATAATTTCATATCCCCCATATATATTTTGGAGTATACACTACCGTTCAAAAGTTTGGGGTCACTTAGAAATGTCCTTGTTGTTTGTAAAGAAATGCACATTTTTGTCCATTAAAATGAACATCAAATTGTACAGAGGCCCATTATCAGCAACCATCACTCCTGTGTTCCAATGGCACGTTATGTTAGCTAATCCAAGTTTATCATTTTAAAAGGCTAATTGATCATTAGAAAACCCTTTTGCAATTATGTTAGCACAAACTGTTGTGGTAATTAAAGAACCAATAAAACTGTCCTTCTTTAGACTAGTTGAGTATCAGCATATGTGGGTTCGAGGACAGGCTCAAAATGGCCAGAAACAAAGACTTTCTTCTGAAACTCATCAGTCTATTATTGTTCTGAGAAATGAAGGCCATTGCATGTGTGAAATTGCCAAGAAACTGATGATCTTGTACAACGCTGTGTACTACTCCTTTCACAGAACAGCGCAAACTGGCCAGAATAGAAAGAGTGGGAGGCCCCAGTGCACGACTGAGCAAGAAGACAAGTACATTAGAGTGTCTAGTTTGAGAAACAGACGCCTCACAAGTCCTCAACTGGCAGCTTCATTAAATAGTACCCGCAAAACACCAGTCTCAACGTCAACAGTGAAGAGGCGACTCCGGGATGCTGGCCTTCTAGGCAGTTGCAAAGACAAAGCTGGCCAATAAAAATAAAATATTAAGATGGGCAAAAGAACACAGACACTGGACAGAGGAACTCAGAGGAATCCCGGAGTCGCCTCTTCACTGTTGACGTTGAGACTGGTGTTTTTCACACTCTTGGCAACCGAATCGAACTGTCAAAAATTATATTTTGTCCATATCGCCAATGAAGTTGAAGTTGAGCACTGGGGTTTCCTTGGCTATCTACCTAGCAGTAGCAGTGTGTGGGTAAAATCATGCTAGAAAAAAAGCCCTATTACAACCTGTGTGTTGTGATAATTGCGTTGTTTGCTCTATAACCTGTTAGTTCATATGCTTTGCAACCGTGATATATATGCCTAAGGCCGAGAAAATAAGAAGACACAGTGGCACAATAAATTCAACCACACCTTTGTTTCATCACAAAACCGGAGTGCAACCTCGGTCCGGGGAAGACCACAAAGCATATTACATGTAATAAACAGTTACATGATCTACATCAGACATTTCCGGACTAATAAACAACTATTGATTTAGAACCATGGCGAGTTACTGTAAGTAGCAAAGAAAAAATGAGCTGCCTCCACTATTCCAGCACCATTTCTCAACTTCAACATCATCAAATCACAGATGCTTAGTCTAAGGTAGCCTAGTGGTTAGAGTGTTGGGCCAGTAACTGAAAGGTTGCTGGATCGAATCCCCAAGCGGACAAGGTAAAAATCTGATGTTCTTCCCCTGAAAACCTACTGTTCCCTGGTAGGCTATCATTGTAAATAAGAATTTGTTCTTAACTGACTTGCATAGTTAAATAAAGCTTAAATGAAAATTAATACAGTGAAAACTAAAATATACAAAAAACTATTTAGGGTGTTCATAAATTACCTCCAGTGTGTCAGAGTGAGCTCTGGGTCGTTTGTAAATTCAGAGTGTTGTCATATTGTCGTTCTGCCCCTGAGCAAGGCAGTTAACCTCTCTAGGATAGGTGAGATGCTAACATCCCACCAGGCCAACATCTGGTGAAACTGCAGAGAGCTAACATTCTAAATACACCATTTGTTATAGTAAACATTCTTGTAAATACATGCATCTTAAATAATTTAAAAGATGAACGTCTTATTAATCCAGCCGCTGTGTCAGATTTCAAACAGGCTTTACTGCGAAAGCAAACATGCTATTTTCTGAGGACGGCGCCTCGCACACACAAGTATTACTAGCATTTTCCAACCAAGCATTAGCGTCATGATAGTCAGAAATAACAATAAAATAAATCACTTACCATTGAAGATCTTCCTCTGGTGGCAATGACAAGTGTCCTAACTACACAGTGAATGTTCGTTTTGTTTGATAAAATCAATTTTTATAGCCTAACACGAAACATTTGTAAACCGCTCGCGTCATGATTTCCATCTCATTCAACTTTGGACAATGCGTTCGTGGTAATTACACACACTAAACAAACGTTTATCCAGTCATGGTTGGTTTCATTGCAATCCTCTGGTTGTTACTAACACAACCATACTTGATGGTTCTTTTCCCAGGACGTATTGACCGAAACAAACCGATTTGAAGGCACCAATCAATGACATCATTGCGCACCAATGGTAGGACCGGTCTATCGTTGATTGATTGTATTTTGGCCCAATGAACACTGATCATCTTGAAATCTAGCTTGGAAGATAGCCAATGAGCTGAGGTAAACGGCAGTATGTAATGGTTATACGTTTGAAGACCAGCCTTTGTCGTAAACTCTGGCGTAAAAGAGGTTCATTCGCCATTGCAAATCCTACTTGATGTGTTACACATAGCAGTACATATTCAATAGCATTTTCAACAAGTTTATATATTTAAAATATGGCGAATAAATCAGAAAAAGCTCAAACAAAGTCTAGGTATACAGATTTAACCCAAATTATTGAGGAAATAGATAGATACAGCGAGACCGAGTTGCATCAGGAAGATGAATCTTTCAGCGAAGCTAGTTTTGACTCCCAGGCGGAACACTTGTTTCTGCATGGCGAGGATGCCATGCTGGATTGGTAAATTCTAATGCTAATGTCATTGTTTGAAATTAATAATATCAAAAATTATTAATTTGAGATTTTTTTTGTTGATTTTCTTATTTTATTTGCAAAATATAAAAAATATAATCTGTAATGAAATGTGTAAAGTACACATTGGCTAAACTGTGTGTGTGTGTGATATATTTTTAACATTTATTTTACATTAACATGGAATGGAACAGCCCTTCACCACTTCACCATAGTGATTATGTTACTCTATATATATCTGTTTATTTTATCATTGATACAGGGCTCATAAGTGAAAGTATTGTTACTGATTTAACAAAAAATCTTTCACAGTGGCAGTGATTCTGATTATGAGCCGCCAATGTCTAGGTGTCCATCTCCCTCTGAAGCTGGTTCATCCAGTCGGACCCCCGCTGTCTCTGGCTTCACACCTACCTGGCCATCTAGAGAAGTGAAGTCAGTGACAAAGAAGAGGAGGTGGGGAAGAAAGAAACCTGCAGACAGAGGGCCAGAGGGTCGTTGGCACTCTGTGTTAGAAGATGATGTGGAACCAAATCCACCAGTTTTTAGACCCAAAAGGCAGCCAGGACCTCAACTAGACATGACTGCAAAGTACAGCCCCCTTCAACTTTTTCAACTGTTTTTCACCTCGTCAGTTGTTGACTCCCTGGTGCCGAACACCAATAAGTACGGGGCTAAGAAGCAGGCAGGAAAGAAAGAGGCATGGAAGCCCATTTCCATGTCAGACCTTTTCTGCTACTTTTCAATGGTCATTTACATGGGGCTGGTGAAGTTGAAAATGCTAAGGGACTACTGGAAAACATCAACTCTCTATCAACTGCCTTTCCCCATGACTGTCATGTCTTCTGGTTTCTGACTATCTCATGGGCGCTTCACATCAGTGACCCAGAAGTTGATGGGGAGAATGACAAGAAGAGAGGCACACCAAGGTTTGACAGGCTGTGCAAAATCAGACCTCTCTACCCCAACATCGTTGAGGCCTGCAAGATTTTCAGCCCGCCCAGAACCTGTCCATCGATGAGAGGATGGTAGCCTCAAAGGCCAGAATCAATTTATGAGGGGAAAAACAGTTTTGCTGCCGGTAATGGACTGAGTTATGTTTCCGTTATGGAGTTATTGGATTTACAACTGCTGGGGAAGGGCTACAAACTGTTTGTGGACAACTTCTACACAAGCCCTACCCTGTTTACAGAGCTGAGGAAGCGGGATGTGTGGGCTTGTGGCACCATTCGGACCAACAGAGTGGGCTTTCCAAAGACAAAGATGAACGACATGCCTAAGCGGGCTGAGCGGGGTACCACGCGATGGAGAATGCTTTCATCCTCCAGAAGGAAATGGCTAAGAGCTGTGGACAGCCCCCCATCTCACAGCTAGCCTTCAGGGAGCTGCTCATTCAGGAGCTTGCTAGCTACAGCAAGTCCACTGTAGCACCTTCTGTCCCCTCTACCTCTGTCCCTTCTGCTCCAACCAGTGGTGTTCACCTGCCCAGATTCATCTCTGCAGACATGAATGTACCTCAGGGCAAAAAGGGCACAGTAGGGAGACGTCGTTGTGCCCTTTGTCACAGGAAATGCTCCATCACCTGCACCACCTGTTCAGTAAGCCTCTGCTTTACAGGAGAAAGAGACTGCTATGGGCCATGGCACCAGCAGCACAATATTGTGTAGAGGACTGAGGGTCTTCACAATATTGTAAATAGAAAATATGTAAATAGTTACCCTTGTAATTAATTGTTTGTTTTATTATTATTATTATTTATTTTTTATATATATATACTGTATATTTTTGCGGGGTGTGTTAGAATAGCATTTATGTATTTTGTATATAGTTCTTTCCTTCAAAATGTATGTCACGCCCTGGCCTTAGTTATCTTTGTTTTCTTTATTATTTTGGTTAGGTCATGGTGTGACATGGGGGATTTATGGTTTTTGTCTGGTCTAGGGGTTTTGTATGTTTATGGGGCTGTTGCCTTTCTAGGTAGTTTTGTATGTCTATGGTTGCCTAAATTGGTTCTCAATGAGAGGCGGCTATCTGTCGTTGTCTCTGATTGGGAACCATATTTAGGCAGCCATGTTCTTTGGGTATTTTGTGGGTGATTGTCTTCTGTCTTTGTGTCGTTGCACCAGATAGGACTGTTTCGATTTTGTAGTGTTATCGTTTATCGTCTATATTAAAGATGTTGAACACTAACCACGCTGCATTTTGGTCCTCCTCTCCTTCCCAGGAAGAAAACCGTTACAGAATCACCCACCAAAACAGGACCAAGCAGCGTGGTGACAGGCAGCGGCAGGAGGAGCAGCGCAATCAGGACTATTGGACTTGGGAGGAGGTACTGGATGGAGATGGACCCTGGACGCAGCCGGGGGAATATCGCCGCCCCAAGGCAGAGCTGGAGGCAGCCAAAGCGGAGAGGCGGCGGTTTGAAGAGGCAGCACGGAAGCAGGGCTGGAAGACCGAGAGTCAGAGACCTGCGCCAACTTCCTGTGCTTCCCAGAGAGCGAGAGGGACCGGGCAGGCACCGTGTTATGCTGTGGAGCGCACGGTGTCTCCAGTGCGGGTGCATAGCCCGGTGCGGTACATTCCAGCTCCTCGTATCAGCCGGGCTAGAGTGGGCATCGAGCCAGGTAAGGTTGGGCAGGCTCGGTGCTCAAGAGCACCAGTGCACCTGCTCGGTCCGGTCTATCCAGTGCCACCTACACGCACCAGCCCTCCGGTGGCAGCCCCCCGCACCAGGCTTCCTGTGCGTGTCCAGAGCCCAGTACTCCCTGTTCCTCCTCCCCGCACTCTCCCTGAGGTACGTGTCCTCGGCCCAGTACCACCAGTGCCGGCACCACGCACCAGGCCTACAGTGCGCCTCGCCTGTCCAGAGCTGCCAGAGTCTCCCGCCTGTCCAGAGCTGCCAGATTCTCCCGCCTGTCCAGAGCTGCCGGAGTCTCCCGCCTGTCCAGAGCTGCCGGGGTCTCCCGCCTGTCCAGAGCTGCCGGGGTCTCCCGCCTGTCCAGAGCTGCCGGGGTCTCCCGCCTGTCCAGAGCTGCCAGAGCCGCCAGTCTGCAAGGAGCCGCCAGAGCCACAAGGAGCCGCCAGTCTGCAAGGAGCCGCCAGAGCCGCCAGTCTGCAAGGAGCCGCCAGAGCCGCCAGTCTGCAAGGAGCCGCCAGTCTGCAAGGAGCCGCCAGTCTGCAAGGAGCCACAAGAGCCGCTTCCCAGGAAGAAAACCGTTACAATGTGTCACAATGTACCAATTCGGCCATTTGAGTACATGTGTCGGACACCTGGGTGACTTCATGCTCAATTTCATGTAGCTCGCTTATTTTTTAAGTGATCTGTCCAAAACGTTGCTCAGCTATTGTTGCCATCTTATGCTCTTCATTCAAATCATCCACAGCATCCTATCAGTATGTTTGGCTGTTCTTGGTCATTTGAAAGATGATGCAGCAACATTAAAAAACAGAAAACGTATGTTTATTTCCTTGTATTGTCTTCTACCCGATCTATTGTGTTATATTCTCCTAAATTCAATTCACATTTCCACAAAATTCAGAGTGTTTCCTTTCAAATGATACCAAGCATATGCATATCCTTGCCTCTGGGCCTGAGCTACAGGCAGTTAGATTAGGGTATGTCTTTAGGCAGAAATTGAGAAGGGGGGGGTGCCCCAAAGAAGTTAACCAACTGTCTCCTGGGCGCTGAAGACATGGATGTCAATTATGGCAGCCCCCCGCAACTCTCTGACTTGGGTTAAATGGGTTGGGTTAAATGTGGAAGACACATTTCAGTTGAATGCGTTCAGTTGTACAACTGACTAGGTATTCCCCTAACTGGCTAAAGTTGGCTAGCTTGATAGCTACATCCAAACACAAATGAGAGAGAACCCTCAATCTGACTATTTTACTCGCCCTAGCAGAGCTGGTTAGGCTATTTTCATGTAATCGTTGGTGACTAAACAATTAAGTTTTTTTTTTTTTTGCCAACATTTACTGGCACCGGTCATATTCAACTGGTGTTGGGCCTTCATAAATTCATCACATATTCTGCGCTCTGGCACCCTCAATCGAGAGTGCTCTGAAATCGGAGTAGATAGCCAGAGTGAATTTACGAACGCACCCTTAGTCCAATCAATGTTAGCTAAATATGGCTGTCCATGGTTCGCATTTGTGTGTGCGTTCGTACAAGCAGGAAAAAACAGGTTGACTCACCCTACTTGTAGAGAAATGCCAATGCCATATCCCTCTCTTTCATGTTGATGAAATGGTCTATGACTCTGTCATACAGTACACGCTTTTATTTTTTGTTGTCCTAGGCTACCTTGCGAAAATGCTTGCTCGCTAGCCTAACTTGGAGCTTTCAGAGCGCTCGCCAAGAGTGAGGGCTAGCCAAGTCTGTCCCCAAACAATTTGATTTGCTGGTTTTAAGCATTAAACCTTCAAACAGCTCTTTGTTGACTGTTGCTGGGTGCTATCGTCCTCCATCAGCACCGACCTGTACCCTGCCTGCCCTAAGCTCTCTCCTGGCCACTTACGCTGTCTGAATTTGTCCTGCTAGGTGACCTAAACTGGGACAGGCTTAAACCACCTGACCAAGTCCTAAGGCAATGGGACTCCCTAAATCTTTCTCAGATTATCACCAATCCCACAAGGTATGACTCCAAACACCCAGAAAAGGCTACTCTCCTCGATGTTATCCTCACAAATAATCCTGATAGGTACCAGTCTGGTGTTTTCTGTAATGTCCTTTGTGATCACTGTTTTACAGCCTGTGTTCATAATGGTTGCTTAGTTCAACGACCTGTTCTGATTTGTCATAGACGCTTGGTAATGAGCAAGCCTTCCTTCATTAACTGGCCTCTGTAAAATGGTAAGGAATCAGCTTGTTTAATGTTTCAAGCAGACCAACCTGGTAATGGCTCACATCAACAACATTATCCCAGAAACACTAGACCCACTCCAATTTTCATACCGCCCAAACAGATCCACAGATGATGCAATCTCTATTGCTCTCCACACTGTTCTTTCCCACCTGGACAAAAGGAAAACTTATGTGAGAATGCTATTCATTGACCTCAGCTCAGCATTCAACACCATAGTAACCTCAAAGCTCATCACTAACCTAAGGATCCTGGGACTAAACACCTCCCTCTGCAACTGGATCCTGGACTTCCTGACGGGCCGCCCCCAGGTGGTGAGGGTAGGTAGCAACACATCTGCCACGCTGATCTACAACACTGGAGCTACACAGGGGTGCATGCTCAGTCCCCTCCCGTACTACCTGTTCACCCACGACTGCATGGCCAAATCAAATCAAATCAAATTTTATTTGTCACATACACATGGTTAGCAGATGTTAATGCGAGTGTAGCGAAATGCTTGTGCTTCTAGTTCCAACAATGCAGTAATAACCAACAAGTAATCTAACTAACAATTCCAAAACTACTACCTTATACACACAAGTGTAAGGGGATAAAGAATATGTACATAAAGATATATGAATGAGTGATGGTACAGAGCGGCATAGGCAAGATACAGTAGATGGTATCGAGTACAGTATATACATATGAGATGAGTATGTAAACAAAGTGGCATAGTTAAAGTGGCTAGTGATACATGTATTACATAAAGATGCAGTAGATGATATAGAGTACAGTATATACGTATACATATGAGATGAATAATGTAGGGTATGTAAACATTATATTAGGTAGCATTGTTTAAAGTGGCTAGTGATATATTTTACATCATTTCCCATCAATTCCCATTATTAAAGTGGCTGGAGTTGAGTCAGTGTGTTGGCAGCAGCCACTCAATGTTAGTGGTGGCTGTTAAACAGTCCGATGGCCTTGAGATAGAAGCTGTTTTTCAGTCTCTCGGTCCCAGCTTTGATGCACCTGTACTGACCTCGCCTTCTGGCTGATAGCGGGGTGAACAGGCAGTGGCTCGGGTGGTTGTTGTCCTTGATGATCTTTATGGCCTTCCTGTGACATCGGGTGGTGTAGCTGTCCTGGAGGGCAGGTAGTTTGCCGCCGGTGATGCGTTGTGCAGACCTCACTACCCTCTGGAGAGCCTTACGGTTGTGGGCGAAGCAGTTGCCGTACCAGGCGGTGATACAGCCCGCCAGGATGCTCTCGATTGTGCATCTGTAGAAGTTTGTGAGTGCTTTTGGGGACAAGCCAAATTTCTTCAGCCTCCTGAGGTTGAAGAGGCGCTGCTGCGCCTTCTTCCTCAGGATGCTGTCTGTGTGGGTGGACCAATTCAGTTTGTCTGTGATGTGTACGCCGACGAACTTAAAACTTACTACCCTCTCCACTACTGATCCATCGATGTGGATAGGGGGTGTTCCCTCTGCTGTTTCCTGAAGTCCACAATCATCTCCTTAGTTTTGTTGACGTTGAGTGTGAGGTTATTTTCCTGACACCACACTCCGAGGGCCCTCACCTCCTCCCTGTAGGCCGTCTCGTCGTTGTTGGTAATCAAGCCTACCACTGTTGTGTCAGGCACGACTCCAACACCATTATTAAGTTTGAAGATGACACAACAGTGGTAGGCCTGATCACAGACAACGATGAGACAGCCTAAAGGGAGGAAGTCAGAGACCTGGCCATGTGGTGCCAGAATAACAACCTATTCCTCGATGTAGCCAAGACTAAGGAGATGATTGTGGACTACAGGAAAAGGAGGACCGTGCACGCCCCCATTCTCATCGACAGGGTTGTAGTGGAGCAGGTTGAGAGCTTCAAGTTCCTCAGTGTCCACATCAACAACAAACTAGAATGGTCCTGCTCGCCTCCCTACCACTGAGGAAGTACAGTTCCCGCTCAGCCCAGTCAAAACTGTTCGCTGCTCTGGCCCCCCAATGGTGGAACAAACTCCCTCACGACGCCAGGACAGCGGAGTCAATCACCACCTTCCGGAGACACCTGAAACCCCACCTCTTTAAGGAATACCTAGGATAGGATAAAGTAATCCCTCTCACCCCCCTTAAAAGATTTAGATGCACTACTGTTCCACTGGATGTCATAAGGTGAATGCACCAATTTGTAAGTCTCTCTGGATAAGAGCGTCTGCTAAATGACTTAAATGTAATGTAAATGTCCAAACACACCAAGACAGTCGTGAAGAGGGCATTACAAAGCCTATTCCCCCTCAGGAAACTAAAAAGATTTGGCATGGGTCCTGAGATCCTCAAAAGGTTCTACAGCTGCAACATCGAGAGCATCCTGACTTGTTGCATCACTGGCTGGTACGTCAATTGCTCGGCCTCTGACCACAAGGTACTACAGAGGGTAGTGCGTACGGCCCAGTACATCACTGGGGCTAAGCTGCCTGCCATCCAGGACCTCTACACCAGGGGGTGTCAGAGGAAGGCCCTAAACATTGTCAAAGACCCCAGCCACCCTAGTCATAGACTGTTCTCTCTACTACCGCATGGCAAGTGGTACCGGACTGCCAAGTCTAGGACAAAAAGGCTTCTCAACAGTTTTTACCCCCATAAGCCATAAGACTCCTGAATAGGTCATCAAATGGCCCCCACCCCAACCCCTCTTTTTTACGCTGCTGCTACTCTCTGTTTATCACATATGCATAGTCACTTTAACTATACATTCTTTGTTCATACTACCTCAATTGGGCCGACTAACCAGTGCTCCAGCACATTGGCTAACCGGGCTACCTGCATTGTGTCCCGCCACCCGCCACCCCCTCTTTTACGCTACTGCTACTCTCTGTTCATCATATATGCATAGTCACTTTAACCATATCTACATGTACATACTACCTCAATCAGCCTGACTAACCAGTGTCTGTATGTAGCCTCGCTACTTCTACAGCCTCGCTACTGTATGTAGCCTGTCTTTTTACTGTTGTTTTATTTCTTTACCTACCGATTGTTCACCTAATACCTTTTTTGCACTATTGGTTAGAGCCTGTAAGTAAGCATTTCCCCAACATGGGGTGGTAATTGAGTCACCCTCTTCTTAGAGAAGGCGAGAGCCAAATCGGAATATACGGGGGGGAATGCGCACGGCGGAGACCTGGTCTGGACTTTCCACCATAGTAGCACCAACGGAAACCCCTAAACACCTCCCCGGGCACTCTCGCGACCACCCCCCGTGAGAGCCCTCTGTTGCCATGAAATAGTGGGGTCATGACAAGCTAACCAGGGAAGGCCTAGGACCACGGGAAACGCAGGAGAGTTAATGATGAAGAGACTGATTCTCTCCTCGTGACCCCCCTGCGTCACCATGCTCAGGGGAGTGGTGGCCTCCCTAATCAACCCGGACCCTAATGGGCAAATGTCCAGAGCGTGAACTGGGAAGGGCCTAACCACTGGAACAATAGGGATCCCTAAACTATGGGCGAATGCTCTGTCGATAAAATTCCCAGTCGCGCCTGAATTGACGAGCACCTTATGCTGGGAATGCAGGGAAAACTCAGGAAAGTTAACATGCAAAAGCAGGTGTGCAACAGAAGACTCTGGATGACAATGGTGCAGGCTCACCTGGGGTGACGCCAGAGTGCCCTGCATGCTGCCTCGACCCCCAGAGGAACCAACCCAACACTGACAGGCAGTGTGACCTCTGCGGCTACAGATGGTGCACATGAAGGCCCCTCCTCCAGCCTCCCTGAGCGCAGCACCTCCCAGCTCCATAGGCACCGGAGCGGTGGTGCTGGGAGAGGGAACCGACAGAGCCCTCTCTGAACGTCTGCGGGTGGCCAGCAGGTTATCCAGCTGAATGGACAGGTCCACCAGCTGGTCAAAGGTGAGGGTGGAATCCCTGCAAGCCAACTCCCGACGGACATCCTCGCGCAGGCTGCAGCGATAGTGGTCGATAAGGGCCCTAAAAGTCCAGGGTGAACTCCTGGGTGCTCCTCGTCCCCTGCCTCAGGTGGAAGAGACGTTCACCTGAGAGACGTTCACCTCGCGGCGGGTGAACTCCACACGGCGTTAGCCCACTCCAGGGTTTTCCCCGAGAGGCACGAGATGAGGGCGGTTACCCTCTCACGTCCCGAAGGAGCGGGGTAGACGGTTGCCAGGTACAGGTCCAGCAGGAAACCCTGGCAGCGTGCCGCCGTCCCATCATACTCCCCGGGAAGGGCGAGACGAATCCCACTGGGACCGGGTGCAGGAGGGGCGAGTAGTGGTGACCCCTGTTGTGCTGATGGAAGCGCTGGAGGGACTCCCTGTCTCTCCCAGCGGTCCATAGTCTGAACGACGCGGTCCATAACGGCGCATAGATGGTTGAGCATTGCCGCGTGCTCTCGGACACGCTCATCGACCCTCGACCCTTACAACAGGGCTACCTGCTCCTGCTGACTCCATAAGATGGTGTGGTATTCTGTCAGAGTGTGTGCAACTGGTCGAAGGAAGTCAGGCGCAGGAGAGCAGAGATGAGTGAACAGGCACAGGCAGAGGAAAACAGCAGGACGCAACTGCGTCACAACACTCCGGCCCAAGAAAAAAGCGATAGCGCACAAATTACGCAAAATGGTACAAATAACAAAACCACGGGTTACAACAATACCCAGCGCAAAACCAGCCTGAAGTGTCACACACGTAACAAACGAACAATACCACACACAGACATGGGGCGAACAGAGGATAATATACACGTAGAGTAATGAGGGGATGTAAACCAGGTGTGCGGAAAAACAAGGCAAAACAAATGGAAAATGAAAGGTGGAGCAGCGATGGCTAGAAGACCGGTGACGTCGACTGCCGAACACCGCCCGAACAAGGAGAGGGACCGACTTCGGCGGGAGTCGTAACAGTAGTGCTCATTTCAGTTATCGGCAAACCTGAGGCATATTCTCTGTGATGAGCTTGTTTGGCTTCCAAAACCATGTCAGCTGCATACTTTGTCAACAAGTTAACAAAGTATATGTTGGATTCACAATAAAAATATGATTAAGCCAGTAGCTCAGATGAAACTATCCAAGCATTAGGTATCCATTAAATTGTGATATTTGTTTGCATTGTCAACCAAACACAATTCAAATATGACTTTTGTAATACAGTAAATTATCTGACCTTGTATTCCCATTCGAACTTTGTTGGTCTTTTAAATGGTTAAAAGTGCAGTGATAACACATTTAACATGTCAACTACACCAAAAATCCGACTTTGTTTTTCTGTTGGAATTTGTGCTTTTAGATGGTTGAAAGCATAGGGAATTACACATTGGGAATTCATTGGTAACACATTGGGAATTCAACAAACTTCTGGAAGTCTTTTTGAATGGGTGAATAAAGGTTGAAATTTCATTGATCAACCTCTCAACTAAATACTACCCCCATTTCCATGTTGAAATGACGTAGTGTGCCCAGTGGGTGGAGACTTGGCTGGCATTTCTCTAACCATTTGAATGTGTGTGTGTGTGCATTCTTGTGTGTGTACGTACATGAGTGTGTGTATGTATACATCTGTGGGCGTGTGTATAGTCATGTGTATGTGTTTGTGTGCGGAGTGTGTTTCAGCCATGGAAGCCTGTTGGGATTCCAAAAGCATGACCACCTCTTTTCCCCAGGCAAAACCAAACGATTCTCCATACACCGGTTGGCTGAGAACCACTGCTCACTGTCAGGAGCCCTGAATGAGCTGGTGGGTGTAAGGATTACTCTATTGTAGCGAAGGCACGCTGTTAAAGGCAACAGAGGAGATTTCAAATTATATTCAATTAATATCTGTAATTAAGAAACAAAGGGCCATTAAAACATCCTATTCTACGGCGGCTGTTTTAAAACCACCCTCCATTTAAGCCGCCAAAAATGAGTTGTTCAATTTTGTCAGCCCTTTTCGTTGTCGTTCGACGGCTTTGACGCAGTGTCAGAAAATACAAAATAGAGAACACAAAATAGTTTGGTGGATTGATGGTATGTTGTAGTCGACGGAGTCAGCTCTGATCATATTGTGTGGAGGCTACAGGGGGAATAGTAGAACAACCTTAACAGCAATTACTGTCAACTAACATCTTTGTCATGCTGTGATAGGGAGTTCAGTCAGCAGAGGGGCCTACCTGATTCAGCTGAAGGTATCACACACCTTATATTACAGTAGAAGAGGGCTGTCTAAGTACTCACCACTTCTTTCACACAAGAAAACACACACACACACACACTGTAATACTTAAAAAGCATATTGTAACCAAGCGTAAACCCTTGAAACCCTTGAATGAGTAGGTGTGTCCAGACTTTTGACTAGTACTATAGATATAAACATTATGAAGTACCATTTGCTTTTTAGTATTAATAATAGTGAAGACATAAAAACTATGAAATACATAGTATAACATATGGAATCCGGTAGTAAGCAAAAAAGTGTTAAACAAAATGTATGTTATCTTTGAGATTCTTCAAAGTAGCCACCCTTTTCCATGATGACAGCTTTGTAGACTCTTGGCATTCTCTCAACCAGCATCATGAGGTAGTCACCTGGAATGCATTTCAAATAACAGGTGTGCCTTGTTAAAGTTAATTTGTGGAGTTTCTTTCCTTCTTAATGCATTTGAGCCAATCAGTTGTGTTGTCACAAGGTAGGGTTGGTATAAAGAAGATAGCCCTATTTGGTAAAAGACCACGTCAATATTATGGCAAGAACAGCTCAAATAAGCAAAGAGAAACGACAGGCCATCATTACTTTAAGACATCAAGCTCAGTCAATATGGAAAATGTTGCAGAGTTACCTCTGCTAAAGAGGATAAGTTCATTTGAGTCACCAGCTTCAGAAATCAGTAATTAACTGCACCTCAGGTTGCAGCCCAAATACATGCTTCACAGAGTTCAAGTAACAGACATATCTCAACATCAACTGTTCAGAGAGACTGTGTGAATCAGGTCTTCATGGTCGAATTGCTGCAAAGAAACCACTGCTAAAGGACACCAATAATAAGAAGAGACTTGCTTGGGCCAAGAAACATGAGCAATGGACATTAGACCAGAGGAAATCTGTCCTTTGGTCTGATGTGTCCAAATTTGAGGTGTTTGGTTTCAACCGTAGTGTCTTTGAGTGACGCAGAGTAGGTGAATGGATGATCTCTGCATGTGTGGTTCCCACCATGAAGCACGGGGGAGGAGATGTGAAGTTGTGGGGGTGCTTTTCTGGTGATACTGTCAGTGATTTATTTGGAATTCAAGGCATACTTAACCAGCATGGCTACGACAGCATTCTGCAGCGATACGCCATCCCATCTGGTTTGCGCTTAGTGGGACTGTCATTTGTTTTTCAACGGTACAATGACCCAAAACACACCTCCAGGGGGTGTAAGGGCTATTTGACCAAGGAGAGTGATGGAGTGTTGCATCAGACAACCTGGCCTCCACAATCACCCGACCTCAACCCAATTGAGATGGTTTGGGATGAGTTGGACCACAGAGTGAAGGAAAAGCAGTCAACGAGTGCTCAGCATATGTGGGAACTCCTTCAAGACTGTTAGAAAAGCATTCCAGGTGAAGCTGGTTGACAGAATGCCAAGAATGCGGTTACTACATGATTCCATATGTGTTATTTCATAGTTTTGATGTCTTCACTATTATTCTACAATGTAGAAAAAAGTAAAAATAAAGAAAAACCCTTGAATGAGTAGGTGTGTCCAAACTTTTGACTGGTACTGTATATCTACCAGCCATAAACTGTCTGGGAGTCATGCTGTTCGTTATAATATTTTTTACAGATAAACACTGTTTATGTGTGTGTATGCATCTGTGTTGGTGTGTGTGTGTGTCTCGCCCAGCTAGCTGTGTGCTATCTGTCTGCGAGTGGCGAGGAAACAATTGTGGCTGTGGCAGCGAGGATACAATGTGGCGGGGGCGGCGGAAAACAAGAACACCAGATGGGGAGGAACGGATTGGATCCACCGACTGCCGTTTGCTTGTTTAAAAAATTCCTCCTCGCTCCGATCCCAGAGCGAGACGCTAGTTTCTGGCTGTGTCACTCCACTTGAGAGAGAGAGAGAGAAAGAAAGATATCGAGTGCGAACAAGATATTAAGTGCATTTAGAAAGTATTCAGACCCCTTGGTTTTTTCCACATTTTGTTACGTTACAGCCTTATTATAACATTTTATAAATTGTTTTTTTCCTCTCATCAATCTCCACACAATACACCATAACGACAAAGCAAAAACAGGTTTTTGAAACTTTAGCAATTGTATTAAAAAAATCTAACTTTACACCTGTATTTGGGGAGTTTCTCCCATTCTTCTCTCAGGGATGCAAAGTGCTGAGGGCCCAAAAAGGTGACTCATTTATTTTTTTGCACTGAAACAAAAAATCCCTGCTAGGGGGAAATGCAGGTTTTAACTCATTAAACAACAAAGAATATGATCTACATGATCAGTCTCTGTGTGTAAAATAAAAAGTGGTTAATATGAACCTAACTCACAGCTGTAAAATGTAAAGAAATCCAATCCAATGTTATTTGTTGCCTAGACTTTACTGCCAATGACACTCTTGAAAAAAAACAATACACTAATATTACAGTCAGCCATGACAGACTTTATAATAGAATGCTTGTGACCACACACAAAAATGTTGCACTTGGGAAAAAAAACATCTTAAAGTAGAAGTAAAATGAAACAAACAGGCATTCTATTTTTGCTCTATTATAGTAGCCACTATAGACATCTATCAAGTGCACAAGGCTACATGTGTGTAAAAATAACGTTTACTGAGTAAAAAAAAGTATAATCCCCCCTCACTCACACACACACACACACACACACACACACACACACACACACACGTTACTGTCAAGTTCAACACACCAAAAACAATATCTTTGGGCTACACTGAACATTATTACATTGTACACTTTCTGCCTGTGGACATCTGTTCTACAATGTGCCAACAAAAATGAGAAAGAGGCAAAGTGTGTGGTGTTCCTATGTTGGCATCCAGCTTAAGACAGGCCTAGCTCCAGCTACACTTGATCCCTGAATCCACTTGTTTAACAGGCTATGCCTCATTTTCACCTAATACTCTCATTCTGAAAATTAACCACATACTGTAGAGGCAAACATTAGTTCACAGATAATGTTTAGTTCCTTAGCTAGTTAACATTTCACGGATTGCCAGGATCCAGTAAGCAACTAACGCATTATAACTTAAGGAACGGCAAGCAGTTAATACTATAGCTAAATGGGTAGGTTACTAATGTTAGCTCATCTGGTGTTGTAAAGTTAGGCCAGCATCCCAGAGTCACCTCTTCACTGTTGATGTTGAGACTGGTGTTTGTGGGTACTATTTAATGAAGCTGCCAGTTGAGGACTTGTGAGGCATCTGTTTCTCAAACTAGACACTCTAATGTACTTGTCCTCTTGCTCAGTTGTGCACCGGGGCCTCCCACTCCACCTATGATCTTCAGTTTCTTGGCAATTTCTTGCATGGAATAGCCTTCATTTCTAAGAAGACGAATAGACTGACAAGTTTCAGAAGAAAGGTCTTTGTTTCTGGCCATTTTGAGCCTGTAATTGAACCCACAAATGCTGATGCTCCAGATACTCAACTAGTCTAAAGAAGGACCGTTTTATTGCTTATTTAATCAGAACAACAGTTTTCAGCTGTTCTAACATAACTGCAAAAGGGTTTTCTAATTATCAATTAGCCTTCTAAAATTATAAACTTGGATTAGCTAACACAACGTGCCATTGGAACACAGGAGTGATGGTTGCTGATAATGGGCCTCTATACGCCTATGTAGATATTCCATTAAAAATCTGCCGTTTCCAGTTACAATAGTCATTGACAACATTAACAATGTCTACACTGTATTTCTGATCAATTTGATGTTCATTTTAATGGACAAAAAATGTGATTTTCTCTCAAAAACAAGGACATTTCTAAGTGACTCCCAAACTTTTGAATGGTAGTGTATATATACGGGATTCCCTTCCACCATATGGTGCCCCTTATCAGCAGCTGATGCACACTGCAGAGTAAGCAGTCAGCCACTCCCAACTCAACCAAGAAACTACAGCATCTATCATCATATTCTCAAACGATTACAAGGCCCTCTATAACATTGTAGAAAATAAAAACGGCAATTTAAATTGCAGCACCAACAAGGATTGATATTAAACAAGGATGTGGCTATGGATACAGTTTTTGCCCACTACCCTCCGGAAACATCGTTCTTAAAGCTAAGGATCAGGATCACATTCTGTGCATGTGTTATTTTACGCACAAACTCACACTCCCCCCTCCCATCTCATTTCGCTCTCTACTCACCCTCTTCTGAACCATTATGATGTATGGCTTTGCCTCATATTTATGAGAAGCTGAAATAAAAACCCTGCGGCGATTTGAACGAACATTCCAAAACATATATTATGAAGGCTACAACCTTGTCTGTCTGTAGCAGTCCCTGCACTTTGGAGAAAAAACGATCAGCGTTTTGTGTGATGATGTAGGCTAACCTTTAATGCTGTTGCCATATCGTAGTTCCTGAAAAAATAACACTACGTGACTGCCTGTCTGAATCCTGTGCAGCTTAGCCAATGTTTGCAATGATGATGGAAAAAATAACATTCAATCACTAATTACACTGTGTGTCTGTGTCTTTCTGCTTTCCACCGCTGGGCAGCCGAACATTCTTCGCAGCCTGGCTTGTACCCGGACTGTTGAAAAGAGTCGACAATGGGCGAGTTGGTTTTGCATCGCCCTGTACCATAGTTATGCCACATATGCGGATATTGTGGCGAGAGTAAATAGCTGCATGACTAACTCAGCAGCTAAGAAGAACATGACATTGCTAGACTGCCTGTTTGTGTCGTGCTTATGTTCGCAATAGAAACTACGTTTGTACGAACATGTCAATAATGTATTTTGGGTAAAATTAAAATAAATAGCTGCATGTAGCCTATTACGCTCCTGAAAACGAACATGAAATTGCGCGTATGCTTACTGAGGCATGGCAGCGGAGCACTCAGCACAGCAAATAATTTGACATGCGCAGAAATATCCATATTTTTTTTATATGAAGACTGGAACACTGAATCAGGAACCCATCCACAGTTTTGTTCTAACGGTCCTTTATCTGTTCTCAACCAGCAGCAATCCTGCCACTACCATTCACAGAAAAGCATATATCCTTGTTTGAAATCGTATATAGCCTAATTCATCACGCACTGTTATCATCATGAAGAAGAAAGACCTCCTTGATCTTCAATCGTCTAGATCTTCTAATCACTTAGTTGCCAGATTCCACTGATTATGTCACCCCAAGGTAAACAGTGGGAGGGAAAATGAATCTTCTCAGTCAACCATAAACCATTAACATGGGAACTGTAGTTCTTTATGGAACAAAAGCCTACAAACACCAACACTTTGACACTTCTGGGCCCATACATAACCCCTGAGCCAAATTCTTGTGACCATAAACATTTAGATGTACGAAACAGCCAAGAACTTGTACGCCGATACGGCAGCTTCAACTCCGTCCAGCATGTCAATTTGTCCCCATTTTCGCAGCTTGTTCGCAACCGTGACCAAAATGATTACACGGTGACACTTGATTTAAATTAAACAGGTCCACTTTTCTCCTGCTGCGCGCTCACGTCTTTATACACTCTCTCTTTTGCTCTCTCTCTCTCTTTTGCTCTCTCTCTCTCTCTTTTGCTCTCTCTCTCTCTCGTTTGCTCTCTCTCTCTCTCTCTTTTGCTCTCTCTCTCTCTCTTTTGCTCTCTCTCTCTCTCTTTTGCTCTCTCTCTCTCTTTTGCTCTCTCTCTCTCTCTCTCTCTTTTGCCATCTCCCTCCCTCCCTCCCTCTCTCTCTCAAAGTGATTGAACCAGGGGGAATTCAGCCTGTCTCTTTAATTTATGTGAGATAGGTTTCATTATTCACAGTCTGAATGTAATATTCATCACAGGAGGGCGAAAAAATTCAAGAGGAAATGTAGGAAACCTGCTGCAAGGATAACTGTGCCTAGGACAAAGTTCTGAGCGATTGACTGATATTTCTACCCAGGGCCAAATGTCTCTGTACTCCTCCCTGTAATTTCTCCCCTCCCCTCTCTCCCTTGATATCTGTATATCTATGTCTTGCGCTGTCTCTCTCCCTCTTCATCACTCTGTCAGTTTCTCTCAGTATCTGAATATCTCTCTACCTCTTTCTATCCCTTGCTATCTCCCTCTCTTGCTCTCTGCATCTGTATCTCACTCTTCCATTCTCCTCCTCTTTCTATCTCTGACTCTTTCTCTTACACACACCACCTCTCTCCTCCCCTCTTTCCATCACCATCCGTGCATTTCTATGTTATCTCTCCTTTTCATCTCCTCCTTAAACTAAAGAGGGAATTGGTATTCTTGAGTCATCGCGGCAGGACACGCTTATCTTTTCAGAGGCCTTTGAAAGAGGGCTGATGCTGCATGTAAAGGATTTTAGATAGGAAACCTCTGACATCTCATGACACGCTCAAACCAGCTAGTTGAAAAGGTTCGTGTCAGCCGCCCCAGGGTTTAACCGCCAATAGAATTGGACGTAATGAGCATAATGCGCTAACAAATGGAACTAAGATTACACCTGCACAGCCGTATTTGTGCACAGAATGAATGGAAATTCCCATACAGGAAATCTAGGAGTTGCCATTACTGTTATGAACACTAGTAGAATGGTAGGATTGGAGGATAGTTATGGTTATGGGATAGTTACGGCATATGGTTAGGATGTTAGGCCCAATTCTGGTACCTTTGACTGTGATGTGAAAATGCCCAGTTCCTTGTACAAACACAGCACAAGGCTATTATTATGGAGTGTGTGGAGGGTCAATATTGTGTGACAACATGTTCCCAGAAACACTTGCTGGTAAATGAAATTGCAAGATTGTAATTTGAGATGTGTTTGTAAAAAATGTAAGAACATCCATGGGTTAGGCAACCCCTGTGTAGCTAAGCTAAGGACATCGGGTTTGGGCTAAGAAACAGACCCAAAAGTAAAACAAAAAGTAAACCAAGGAAAATGAGTGCCGTAAGCCGCAATTTACACCCACCATCAACCCTACAACAGCACCAGTGATGTAGTGGTAAAATAAATAGCTGGGTAAAAGCTAATTGCCGTTCGTGGTGAATAAAGTAACGATCCCTTATTTTCAAAGTATTTTTCTGCGATATGTAGGTTAATGGTCAGGCAAAATAAAAAAAGGTGAGTAAACAACTTTAATGTGCATTTACCCTTTGCTATACCACTGAACAGCACCCTAGCCAATAGCTCTGTTACAACACGGTAACATGCACTCTACAGACCTCTAATGGACGAACTGCAACATCACTTTCCGACTTACACGACTTCAAAATACAACTGGACATACAGTAACAGTCAAAAGTTTGGAGACACCTACTACGCAGTAGAATAATAGTGAAGACATCAAAACTATGAAACAACACATATGGAGGGGGTATACAGAATATAGCCCTATTTGATAAAAGACCAAGTCCATATTTTGGCAAGAACAGATCAAATAAGCAAAGAGAAACAACAGTCCATCATTACTTTAAGACTTGAAGGTCAGTCAATACAGAAAATTTCAAGCAATTTGACATTTCTTTAAGTGCAATTGCAAAAACAATCAAGCGCTATGATGAAACTGCCTCTCGCGAGGACTGCCACAGGAAAGGAAGACTCAGAGTGACTTCTGCTGCAGAGGATAAGTTCATTAGAGTTAACTGCACCTCAGATTGCAGCCTAAATAAATGCTTCATAGTGAAGCATTTAGTAACAGACACATCTCAAAATCAACTGTTCGGAGACTGCATGAATCAGGCCTTCATGGTCGAAGTGCTGCAAAGAAACCACTACTAAAGGACACCAATAAGAAGAAGAGACTTGCTTTAGCCAAGAAACACAAGAAACACAACATGGAGGAGGAGGTGCGATGGTGCTTTGCTGGTGATACTGTCAGTGATTTATTTAGAATTCAAGGCACACTTAGCCAGCATGGCTACCACAGCATTCTACAGTGATACGCCATCCCATCTGGTTTGCGCTTAGTGGGACTATTATTTGTTTTTCAACAGTACAATGACCCAAAACACACCTCCAGGCGGTGTAAGGGCTATTTGACCAAGGAGAGTGATGGAGACAACCTGGCCTCCACAATCACCCGACCTCAACCCAATTGAGATGGTTTGGGATGAGTTGGACCGCAGTGTGAAGGAAAAGCAGGCAACAAGTGCTAAGCATATGTGGGAACTCCTTCAAGACTGTTGAAAAAGCATTCCTCATGAAGCTGGTTAAGAGAATGCCAAAAGTGTGCAAAGCTGTCATCAATGCAAAGGGTAGCTACTTTGAAGAATCAAAAATATATTTTAATTTGCTTAACACTTTTTTGGTTGCTACATGATTCCATATGTGTTATTTTATTGTTTTGATGTCTTCACTATTATTCTACAAGGTAGAAAATATTTAAAAAATCAAGAAAAACCCTTGAATGAGTAGGTGTATCCAAACTTTTGACTGGTACTGTATGTCGACTAAGCCTTGAGACAATTGAGACATAGATTGTGTATTTGTTCCATTCAGAGCGCAAATGGTCAAGACACGATATTTCAGTGCCTTTGAATGGGGTATGGTAGTAGGTGCCAGGCGCAATGGTTTGAGTATGTAAATAACTGCAACGCTGCTGGGTTTTTCATGCTCAACAATTTCCCATCTGTGTCAAGAATGATCCACCAACCAAAGGATATCCAGCCAACTTGACACAACTGTGGGGAGCATTGGAGTCAACATGGGCCAGCATCCCTGTGGAACGCTTTTGAAACCTTGTAGCATCCATGCTCTGACAGATTGAGGCTGTTCTGAGGGCAAAAGGGGGTGCAACTCAATATTAGGAAGATGTTTCTAATGTTTTGTGCACTCAGTGTATGTTTCAAGTTTCACGTTTTAAGGTCACATGCACAAGTACAGTGAAATGCCTTTCTTGCAAGCTCTAAACCCAACAATGCAGTAATCAATATCAATGTACATGTAGTAGTAAAAATAACATAAGGTAGTACAAAACACAATAAATAAAAATAACAACACAGGAAGTAAGCTATTCCAATAACATATTCACAATGTGCAGGGATACTGGAGTGATAGAGGTAGATACAGTATGTATAGGGTTAAGGTGACTAGACATCAGGATATATGATAAACAGTGTAGCAGAAGCCTACAGTGCATTTGGAAAGTATTCAGACCCCTTTGACTTGTTCCATATTTTATTACGTTACAGCCTTATTCTAAAATGGATTCCCCCCAAAAATGGACAATCAATATACACACATCACCCTATAATGACAAATAAAAAACTTGTTTTTGATTTTTTTTTTGGGGGGGGGGGGGGGCAGATTTATCACAAACAAAAAACTGAAATATCACATATTCATAAGTATTCAGACCCTTTAGTCAGTACTGTGTTGAAGCACCTTGGTAGCAATTACAGTCTTGAGTCTTCTTGGGTATGACACTACAAGCTTGGCACAGTTTCTCCCATTCTTCTCTGCAGACCCTCTCAAGCTCTGTCAGGTTGGATGGGGAAGGTCGCTGCATAACTATTTTCAGGTCTGTCCAGAGATGTTCGATTGGATTCAAGTCTGGGATATGGCTGGGCCACTCAAGGACATTCAGAGACTTGTGCCTCCTACATTATCTTGACTGTGTGCTTAGGGTTGTTGTCCTGTTGGAAGGTGAACCTTCACTCCAAGCAGAACAGAAACTGGCTTATCTTTAGTTGAGTGATGTAGCTGGCAAGGTAACTGCTGTTTAACTTAACAGAAGAAGAAACATGAGTGTTTATTCACAGTGCTGAGCTAGTATTGTAACTGACATGTCATGTTAGCTAATGTTTCATCCCCTCGACTGAGGTGAATGAATGAGCTACGCTAATGAGTAGCTACCACAGCCAGGTCTGCTCTAGCCTTGTGTTCTGTCAGATAGAAATATAAAGTGGCTATTATTACTATCTAACAGCAGCTGTTTGTATGGAAATGTTTTGTAGCCTTTGTTTTGTCACGTTTCAGAAGTAAATTAACTTGGCAAACTTTCGTCAGTTGATGTAACATTAGAGAGAGAGAGAGCTGGCAAAAGTTGGTTTACATTAGCTATTATTTTTGCCTCAATCAAACTAAGACCTGAATCAAACAATGAAACCATCGGCCAATATTGATATTCTGACGTTTTTTCAGTGCAATGTGAGTTGTATTAGTCAGTACGTCAATGTTAGTTTATTGATCTGTCATTTTCCATAGCTAATCCCCTACTTTTCACACTGACACAGTAATAAACAGCTTTACATTTACAGGCTTCACGATCATGGTGCACAGTAGAGGTCTTCGCAGGACCGATTTCTTCATCACGCTCCCGCCTGCACCACTGGCTTTCTGTCCAAATCCCACCCGCTACCAACCGCAGTCCGCAATGTTATTTTAGGCGTATGTGACGCAGCTCACTTGCCAGCATGGTCCCAGCAATTTTTCGCCCGGTAGGTAATATCAAAATCGCAAAAATAAATTACCGAGATTCTCACATGGCCCTTACATTGTATTACTGGGCTATATCAGCCAATATGCTAGATGTAGTTTGAATAGAGCAGAGTTGGAGAGGCTTGCACTTTCTCTTGAGCTATGTTTATAGCCTACCTTTTAAGAGTGGGAAGATTTTCAGACCGATCAATATTTAGGCCTATTGCTAGGCAATGTAGTAAACTATAGCCTGATAATGGGCCTATTTAGGAAGTACATTTCTTTGGAAAGATAACTGCTCCGTGCTTCAACGCCCATATATACATAGGCTATAGCCTACTACTCTATTTAATTGAGACCACATGCGCACCTGATCTCACTGGGATGGCTACTGAACTGGAAACAGCAAGAATGACGATAGCGACACTTGCTTCGTTTTGCATCATCCTATAGGATACAGCTTCCCTTTTCGAAGGTCGATTTGCAGGCAGAGACAAATAAA